>NC_141033.1:1847500-2050000 GCF_052040795.2 Danio rerio
TAATAATATCATGTATGAGAAGTGATATATATGGAAATAAGTGTGCGGTCAGTTTATTACAAGGTTTTTGTGACTAATATACAACACCAACCCAGACAATACAGCACAAAAACTATTACAAATGTTCATTAAAGTCACTTTTTTAAACTTTTAAGGTCAAAAGTTGTGGAAAGAAAGATCAAGCTCCAATAATGCAATTCAAAAGTTTGAATGAACGGAGAAAAAAAAATGAAACATAAAATACAGAAAACTGCTAATTTACAGATATTTTTTACAGTGAAGGATAAATTGAAATAGGACTTGCAGTTAGGAAACTGTAGGTTATTCTCAAATTTGATCTTCACTGTATACAGTTTTAAATATTAACATTGCTTATTTGCATTATATCAAAACTTAAATGATTTGAGTTTTTAAATGTATGATTTTTGTGACTTTTGTGGAAATGAGCCAAATCCTAATTGTAAATTGGTCTCTTCAAATGGAATAAAGTCTCCTTTTCTGCCAGTGGTCAGACAAAAATGCCATTGAATGAACAAATACTGCTTTGGCAACCAAGAAACCCATATTTCCAAAAGAGCATTGTGAAAACAGTGTTTCAGTGCAGCTGAATGTAGTCTTTTTCTGACATGTTTAATCGCATATGAAATAAAGAAAATAGAAGGTAGTGCCTCACAGCAAGAAGGTAGCTGGTTAGCGCCTAAGCTGGGTCAGTTGGCATTTCTGTGTGGAGTTTGCATGTTCTCCCTGCGTTAAAACAGATTTTATTGGTGTTCACAAACAAAATGTTTTTCTCACTTAAGAGTTTTTGTCTTGATTGTAGTCCAAATATCAAAATCAAGCAAAAAATGCAAAAATGAACGTCTTGTCTTCAGAAATAAAATGTCAAAAAGAAGCAAAATAATCTTATTTTTAAAGTAAAAACTAGTTAATTAGCTTACCCCAGTGGCAGCTTATTTTGCTTGTTTTAAGAGAAAAAACTCTTAATTTTGATTTATTATTTCTGAAAACAAGACAATATTTGTTGCTTGTCTTCAATTCAGTTCACCTTTATTTGTTTAGCGCTTTTACAATGATTGAGTTAACGGAGCTTCACATAGAAGATCATAGTAAATTGAAACAGTGTCAGTTCAGTTTTCAGAGTTTAAGTTCAGTTCAGTTTAGCTCAGTTCAGTGTGGTTTAATAATCACTACTGAGAGTACAAACACTGAAGAGCAAATCCATCAATGCGCAGCTCTACAGATCTCGAACCATGCAAGCCAGTGGCGACAGAATTAAAAAACCTTGAGAGACACCAGGCTCAGTTGGGCACGACCATTTCTCCACGGGCCAAACGTCTTGTGCAGAGCTGCAGTCTAGGTGCGGGAGGCTGGAGAATGCTGGACCTCAGCGAAGACTCGTCTCTTCACTCCTCCATGACCACCACAGCAGCTGCTCAGGATACGGCCTGGTCTAGGATTATGAAAACCTTGGGATCATCTCGTTGCTGGTCTTGGATCGAATCAGTGGCGCTGATTAGTCTGAGGGCCTCAGGATGAGTATCCCCAGGTGGAAATAGAGAATAAAGAGAATAATTAGCGTAGCTGCTGTTCATAGTGTACGTAAACGAGATGCAGAAACCTGCGTGGAGCACACTCATGTATCACACCGCTAAGTAATGCACTGAGAGTATGCTTTACTAAACAGATAGGTCTTTAATCTAGTGTTGAACTGAGAGAGTGTGTCTGAGCCTCGGACATTATCAGGAAGGCTATTCTAGAGTTTGGGAGCCATAAATGAGAAGGCTCGACCTCCTTTAGTGGACTTTGCTATTCTAGGTACTAGCAGAAACCCTGAGTTTTGAGATCTTATAGAGCGGGTTGGATTGTAGCGAGACAGATGGTTGGTTATAAACAGGAGCTAGATTATTTAAAGCTTTATAGGTAAGAAAAATGCTTCTTGATTTAAGACTTTTTAGATATTTAGACTAGAAACAAGACACAAACTGTACATAAGAATAGTATTTTTTGCATTGTGCTGTGCAGACTGGTTTCTTAAACATGACAGTACGTTCACTGTACTCAAATGGCCTCCACAATCACTAGATCACAATCCAATAGAGCACCTTTGGGACGTGGTGGAACGGGAGATTGGCATCATGGATGTGCAGCCGACAAATCAGCAGCAACTGTGTGATGCGATCAAGTCAATATGGAGCAAAATCTCTGAGAAATATTTCCAGTAGCTTGTTGAATCTCTGCCACGAAGGATTAAGGCGGTTCTGAAGGCAAAATGGGGGCCAACCTGATACTAGTAAAGTGTACCTAATAAAGTGGCCGGTAAGTATATATATTTATTTTAACCCTCAGATTACAGATTTTTAAATAGCTTCAAGGTTTGTCTGAAAGCTTACTGGAAAGATTATTTATTCAGCTTTCAGGTATAAATCTTATACCTCAGACATTTCAGAAAATTGACACTCATGACTGGTCTTGTTGTCCAGGGTCACAAACGAGAAATAGGCCACTGATACCCCAATAAAAGCAACCCCAGCCGCGATTCTCCCCCATTAAGAGAGAGGCCAGTTATTTAGGAAGAGCCGAGCACAAGAGCTTCCTTAAACCTCTCTATTGTAAGCACCTGGGCTTGGAAGAATGGCTCTTTCACAAGTAAATTGCGGCCTGGCTTTACAGAGAGATTTTATAACAGAGCACGGTTGACATTGGCAAGAGTGGCATTGAGAAGCATGAGCCGCCTCAGCCACAGGAGATCAATCACGTTTTTTTCTTTCACTCCCCAAAGCTGTAGATTTCCTCCGCCGGGGAGGAGTGCCAAGGCCGGTAAAATAAGCAGCTCGCGGTTAGTCTTATTGTAGAGCCCAGAATCCCCCCAGCGGGTCTCATATTTAACATGGAGCTGTCAGTCTAAAGCTAACAACAAAGCGCTGTGTAGCATCTTCACCGGCAGGGATGCTGCCTGCTGCTATGGCAACAGCTGAGTCATCCGGTTGCTAGAAGGGATACAGCTGCAGTCAGGCATTACTATTATTGTATTTGATCAACGTCTACCCCTATCCCAAACTTAAACCCAACCATCACTTATGTTAAAACAGTAATTATAATGAGTATTATTCATATTATTATTTATATTTACCCTTATTATTATCTACTCATAAACCCAACCCTCACAGTAATGTAAAAACAGTAATTATACACAGTATTATTCATATTATTTGTTAAATTACCTATTAAATTGTATTTTATTAACATCTATTTATAAACAACCATATGATACAAATTTAATAAATAATATGAATACTGTGATGGTTGGGTTTATGTGTAGACGTTAATTAAATACAATTTAATGAGTAATTCAATAAATATTATTAATAATACTCTGTATAATTACTGTTTTTACAATACTGTGATGGTTGGGGTAGGGGTAAACATTAAAAAATACAATTTAAAATGTAATTTAATAAACAATATGAATAATACTCTGTATAATTACTGTTTTTACATTACTTTGATGTTTGGGGTAGGGGTATACATTAAAAAAATACAATTTAATCAATATTTTAATAAATAATACAAATAATACTCTTTATAATTACTGTTTGAACATTACTGTAATGTTGGGGTAGGGGTAGGTGTTAATAAAATACAATTTAATGGGTAATTTAGTAAATAATATGAATAATTCTTGGTATAAATACTTTTTCTACATTATTGTGATAGTTAGGGGGGTTAGGCGCTGATAAAATACAAATTCATGGTAATTTAATTAATAATATGAACAATACTCTGTATAAATACTGTTTTTACATTACTGTGATGGTTGGATTCAGGGGTAGATGTTAATAAAATACAATTTAATGGATAATTTAATAAATATTATGAATAATACTCGCTATAAATACTGTTTTTACATTACCGTGATGGTTTAGGTAGGGGTAGACAATAATAAAATACAATTTAATGGGTACATTTCATAAATAATATGAATAAAACTTGCTATAATTACTGTTTTTACTTTACCGTGATAGTTGGGGTAGGGGTAGAGGTTAATAAAATACAATTTAATATATATTATGAATAATACTCGGTATAAATACTGTTTTCACATTACTGCGATGGTTGAGTTTAGGGATAGATGTTAAAAATACAATTTAATGAGTAATTTAATAAATAGTATGAATAATACTCTGTATAATTACTATTTTAACATTACTGTGATGGTTAGGTTTAGGGGTAGGCATTAATAAAATACAATTTAATGGGTAGTTTGATAAATAATATGAATAAAACTCTGTATAATTACTATTTTAACATTACTGTGATGGTTAGGTTTAGGGGTAGACATTAATAAAATACAATTTAATGGGTAGTTTGATAAATAATATGATTAAAACTCTGTATAATTACTATTTTAACATTACTGTGATGGTTGGGGTAGGGGTAGACGTTAAAAATATTATTTAATGAGTAATTCAATAAATAATACGAATAAGACAAATACTGTTTTAGAGAATATTGAAATACAATTAATCATTTACTGAAGAATATTAATAATTATCGTTAACTTCCGTCCACAGCTGTATCTCTTCTAGCGACAGCCAGCGTAGGTCGCGGTGATGCTGACGGTGAAAAAGCGCAGATGCTCGGTCGTCTCCACCACCGGTGTCACTGCGGAAAAGCACCGGGCTGGCAGGTCGCGCTGGCCGGATGGGGAACGTTTCCTCCGCGGTCAAACACTGCCTGAGCTACGAGACTTTCCTGCGGGATTATCCGTGGTTGCCGCGGCTCCTGTGGGAAGAGAAGGTGGGGCTCTGTTTGTGCATGTGCTCCTCTAGGAAATATAACGCAGAGAGGAAAGCGAGCGTGTGAGGAAAGCAGTGTAGCTCACATCAACGCAATTCATCAGTAAATCAAACACCCTTGACCCCTGCGATTTTATTTTCACCACTGAAGTGAGGCGGAATATCTAATTAGCATTACATGTGCATCGTTTGTGGCTAAAATTGTATTTATTCACTCTTCACTGCATCAATGCTGTTCTCATATTTGTTTTGTGGCTGTTTTTTAGGCCTAAGTTATCTACTTTTCATCAACAGGTTTAGTTATAGATTAGCACTGGTTCATTTGCAAACGAAAAGCTACAGGAAGCTGAAGACATTTCATTCAACAATGACCAAAATAGAGGTCTTTTCTCAAATTAAAGATTAATTCAGAGCTTACTTTTAGTTTAATAGGCCTATTAATCAACACGTATAGCCTAATACTTAATAAATATTAATATTATTTTCTATTTTATCAATGTCAATTTTGTACATACATTCAAAATGCAAACAAATAATAAAATATACATCGCAATAATTATATAAATTCTATAATGTAAATAATTATATGAAAAAAAAGAAAAAGGTTGGATTTACGTGATTAATCAGAATTGGTTTACCGTAGGTCTAAATGTGCTTAAGAAGCTAACAGTAGCATACACAACATAGCATGCTAAATGCTAAGTCTAAACAAAAGCTTAACTCGATTGGTCTTCCCACACAGTTTATACTAGTATATTACATATTAGGCGATGCAGTGGGTAGTGCTGTTGTCGCCTCACAGCAAGAAGGTTCGAGCCTAGGCTGGGTCAGTTGACGTTTCTGTGTGGAGTTTGCATGTTCTCCCTGCGCTTGTGTGGGTTTCCTCCGGGTGTTCCGGTTTCCCCCACTGTCTAAAGACATGTGGTTCAGGTGAATTGGGTTGGCTAAATTGTCCGTAGTGTATGAGTGTAAAGGCAATACCTATATTTAATATTTTCAATACTTGCTGTAATTTTGTTCAATATTGAATCTGTTAAGCTTATTAATAATAATAGGAATAATACGTTCTTAATGCTTATGATATCTTTTTTTCTTAATAATTGAGGCTATGCAAAGTTTTTTTTCTCTCTTCTTTCTTAATTGTTTTGTTATTTTTTGCTCTTCAATGCAGTGATGTCATTTTTCTTGTATTTAATAAAAAAAAAAAACTAGTGAACATCTCTCCCTCATTAGCATAAACAGCCCTGAGTGACAAGCAGCCATCTACCATTAGATTTTATAAGCTGCCACCATGCTGACACATGGGTATCTATAGCTCCGCCCTCTTTTAAAAAGAGCACAATCTCATTTGAATTTAAAGCGGCAGTCACTAAAATGGCACAATACCAGCTGACCACTTATCTCCGTGTGGACGGCTTTTCTGATGTTACCAGTGTGCCCAGTGGCTGGCCGCGTACATTGGCGGACTTGGGAGGTGGAACGGAGTTGACCGTGATGATGGGGTACAAGTCTGGTAAAAATGTGTTCCAGAAAGCGGGTAAAAAAATAAATAAACAAGTAATTAACAGGGTTAAAATGTAAGATTTGAAAATGCGGTAAAAATCGGGCGGCCGCAAGGGCTTTTCTTTTTCTAGTTTGCTTTTGAAAACACTATCGGTTGGTTTTAGGGAAGGAGGTGGGCGGGTCAATTGTTGCTTTTGAAAACACTATCGGTTGGTTTTAGGGAAGGAGGTGGGCGGGTCAATTACTGCTTTTGAAAACACTATCGGTTGGTTTTAGGGAAGGAGGTGGGCGGGTCAATTGGTGCTTTTGAAAACACTATCGGTTGGTTTTAGGGAAGGAGGTGGGCGGGTCAATTTGTGCTTTTGAAAACACTATCGGTTGGTTTTAGGGAAGGAAGTGGGCGGGTCAATTGTTGCTTTTGAAAACACTATCGGTTGGTTTTAGGGGAGGAGGTGGGCGGGTCAATTGTTGCTTTTGAAAACACTATCGGTTGGTTTTAGGGAAGAAGGTGGGCGGGTCAATTGTTGCTTTTGAAAACACTATCGGTTGGTTTTAGGGAAGGAGGTGGGCGGGTCAATTGTTGCTTTTGAAAACACTATCGGTTGGTTTTAGGGAAGGAGGTGGGCGGGTCAATTGTTGCTTTTGAAAACACTATCGGTTGGTTTTAGGGAAGGAGGTGGGCGGGTCAATTGTTGCTTTTGAAAACACTATCGGTTGGTTTTAGGGAAGGAGGTGGGCGGGTCAATTGGTGCTTTTGAAAACACTATCGGTTGGTTTTAGGGAAGGAGGTGGGCGGGTCAATTGTTGCTTTTGAAAACACTATCGGTTGGTTTAGGGAAGGAGGTGGGCGGGTCAATTGTTGCTTTTGAAAACACTATCGGTTGGTTTTAGGGAAGGAGGTGGGCGGGTCAATTGTTGCTTTTGAAAACACTATCGGTTGGTTTAGGTGAAAACACTATCGGTTGGTTTTAGGGAAGGAGGTGGGCGGGTCAATTGTTGCTTTTGAAAACACTATCGGTTGGTTTTAGGGAAGGAGGTGGGCGGGTCAATTGTTGCTTTTGAAAACACTATCGGTTGGTTTTAGGGAAGGAGGTGGGCGGGTCAATTGTTGCTTTTGAAAACACTATCGGTTGGTTTTAGGGAAGGAGGTGGGCGGGTCAATTGTTGCTTTTGAAAACACTATCGGTTGGTTTTAGGGAAGGAGGTGGGCGGGTCAATTGTTGCTTTTGAAAACACTATCGGTTAGGAACTGGGAAGGGTGTGGCCGAACGATTGGTCGGCTGGTCAGTTAGTTGGTTAGTTAGTCAGTCAACAGCGGCCTCTGGTGGATTTACATGAGAACAGCAGGCGTGAATGGCACTCACGAGGGAAATTTGAGATCTGAAAAAGCGTACACAGCGGCCTCTGGTGGATATGCGAGAACAAAAACTGCAAAAAAAAAAAAACATAACTCCTGGGCTGTATTTGGCGCTCTCCAGAAATTTATGCAGGGGTATGTACCTACAATGAGCCTGGGTTGGTTATAGAAAATCATTTGTGTGGTATTTTTAGCTAATACTTCACATACACACTTTGAGGACTTATTTTACATCTTACACATAATAGGTCCCCTTTAAATCTTCAATAAGCACAGCTCTGGCCCTTTGTAATGCTACTCCACCGCATTCAAAGTTCAAGCTTTGGTTTTGCCAATGAAGGAGAGGAAATGCTCGATCCAGTGCACATTATGTCATAAATGACCTGGCAGCAATCTGAAGACCAGACTCAAAACATGAGCTTGTACGCACCATTCGTCAGGAAGAGGATGTGTCTTAATCCACCGCTCAGATTTTCCATACAGCTCTGTGAAACTGTTAGATGCTCCTTCCTTCCTCAATTGTTTTTTCAATTTACAGTGTTCAGAGCTGCCCAAACTTCCAGTCTACGTCAAAATCGTGGAGGTCGGACCAAGAGATGGACTCCAAAATGAGAAGGTAGATGGCTTAGCATGTGTATGTTCACTGTCAGGTGTAATTACTGTAGTTATTATGTACTGAATGCACTGTAAAAAATAATGACAACAAACATTTATATATTGCTTTAACTCATTTTGATAAGTTAATCAGGTTTCAGCTAAACATTTTTTAGGTTGTACAAAGTTTACCAGGTCCAGGGTTACTTTTCCTATTCAAAATGCTGCTTTTCCATTGAGTCTGGGTTGTGTTTAGCAGGTGCTACACTATTGTATAGATAAATTGGAAAACTATTCTTTCAGTTCTGGTGGCAAGTAAATTATTCATTCATAGTGCATTATATCATCGTGCTGTCGTGGCTCACAGATGTGCACGCTACACGAATGCATTCATAGAATCCCAAGACTTTTGACGTCATTGTGCTTCTGCAGGAAATCGTGCCGACAGAGGTCAAAATCCAGCTGATAGACCTGCTTTCTCAGACTGGCCTGCCTGTGATCGAGGCCACGAGTTTCGTGTCTTCAAAGTGGGTTGCACAGGTAATGCTCAGTATCTCGTCCACACAAACCAACACTGCAAAAATGCATTTCTTACTTAGTTTTTGTCTCGTTTGTAGTCCAAATAACTCAAATACTTAAAAACTTTTCAACAAAAAAGCGATAAGCTCTGCCTGAAAAGTCGCTAAAAATCGCTAGATTACATCATAAGTTAATTTGCATATTACTGACATCATCACGTTCTACCATTTCTGTTTGTTTAACAGCCTGTGGTTAATAAAGGGGTATTAATATTTGCACTACGCTTTATGTAAGCATCTCAGTTTAACTAAACGTATTGCTGTTTAAATGCAGTATATCATTATAGATGTGTTGTGAATTTGCAGTAATCTCTCAGACGTAATAAACTCAGACAAGTTCAGAAACTCTCACTTTAAATATCTGATTGTGAACAAGAAAAGAAAAAAAACGGTCAAGTTAAATTGTTGAAATAAAGGAGAAGCAGATCGGTTTGACTGAACAAGGGAAATACCTTCACACTGCCGGTGCTAAATCATTTGCCGTCGGTACGCAGAGGGGTGATCTGCTGTCAGGATGCAGGTGGGAGAGGCTGCTGTACTGGACTGGGCCGGCTGTCAGTGCACTGAGGCGGGGAGGTGCCGGCGGCATCACCCGCAGCTCGTTGAGAAGTATAGGCACAGTACACTATGGCCATGACAGTCTATAAAAATGTCCAGTAACACACAAAAAAGGTGCTAGATTTGTCGCTAGTCGCTGTTTTAAAAAATTTGTTGCTTGGGGGGTCTGAAAAGTTGCTAAATCTAGCGGTCAAAGTCGCTAAGTGGGCAACACTGTACTTAAATTAAGAAGCATTTTCTAGACAAGCAATATATGTTGTCTTGTTTTCAGAAATTATAAGATCAAAAATCAAATCAAAAATAAGTGAGGTTTTCCTTAAAAGAAGCAAAATAATCTGCCAATGTGGTAAGGTAAATAATCTTGTTTTCACTTTGAAATAAGGGGAACATTTTACAATAAGAGTACTGTCAGGATTGGGGTGTAGGAAAGAGGCGAGGACTCCAAAATGCAAGAAATTAGATTTATTTATCTGTGATTATCTGAAATTACCCCATAGGGAAAAAACATCACCAAAACTGGACTGGCAAGGCAGGACTGGACACAAGACAGGATGACTCCAAACACACCAAACGCAAGACAATGAACTGGCACAGGACAGCAGACAAGTGGGAGCTATAAGCATGGCCGGCGCGTCCATAGAGGCGACCTAAGCGGCCGCCTAGGGCAGCAAAATAGAGGGGGCGGCGTCCCTGACACAACCCTCACCCCCCACGCCATCAGTTATATCTGCATCTAGGGCGACAGAATAGAGAGGGCGGCCTCCGCGACACTACCCTCACCACCCGCGCCCTCAGTTATATCCGCGTCTAGGGCGACAGAATAGAGAGGGCGGCGTCCGCGACACTACCCTCACCACCCGCGCCCTCAGTTATATCCGTTTCTAGGGCAGCAGAATAAAGAGGGCGGCGTCCGCGACACTACCCTCACCTCGTGCGCCCCCTTCTATCCGCATCTAGGGAGACAGAATAGAGAGAGCGGTGTCCCTGACTCTACCCTCACCACCCACGCCCTCAGTTATATCCACGTCTAGGGCGGCAGAAGAGGGCGGCGTCCGCAACACTACTCTTACCACCCGCGCCCTCTTCTATCCGCGTCTAGGTTGACAGAATAGAGAGGGTGGCGTCCGCGCACTACCCTCACCGCCCGCGCCCTCAGTTATATCCGCGTCTAGGGCGGCAGAACAGAGAGGGCGGCGTGCGCGAGACTACCCTCACCACCCGCGCCCTCTTCTATCCGCATCTAGGGCGACAGAATAGACAGGGCGGCATCCGCGCACTACCCTCACCACCCGCACCCTCAGTTATATCCGCGTCTAGGGCGACAGAAGAGGGCGGCGTCCGTGACACTACCCTCACCACCCGCACCCTCCGTTACATCCGCGTCTAGGGCAGCAGAATAAAGAGGGCAGCGTCCGCAACACTACCCTCACCACCCGCGCCCTCTTCTATCCGCGTCTAGGGCAGCAGAATAGAGAGGGCGGCGTCCGCAACACTACCCTCACCACCCGCGCCCTCTTCTATCCGCGTCTAGGGCGACAGAATATAGAGGGCGGCGTCCGCGACTCTACCCTCACCACCCGTGCCCTCAGTTATATCCACATCTACGGCGGCAGAATAGAGAGGGCGGCGTCCCCGACACTACCCTCATCCTCCTCACCAACCACTTTAGGGTTGAGGGTGGCGTGACCGTCCTTTGCCTAGAGCAGCAGTTCAGCTTGCTCCGGCCTTGGCTAAAGAAGAAATAATTAACAAACAATCAGGTGAAAATATTAAGTGAAGTTTTTAAACTAATTTCGAGAGGAGCACGTGATATAATTGACCGCAGCTGGCCGCCTATCTACACTCATTAGTTAGCTAATCAGATCTATTCCAACTTACTATAAATAGCCTAGCTAGATATTACTCCCTTATCTTCGTTTTCCGAAGAAACCCCCCATCCACCCCCTATCTCCTCCTTTCCTCCCTTTAAAAAGGGGAGCTCTCGAGAACCACCTGATCTCGTACTCCCCTTACATGCTCTATGGACCTGGCGGGAGCCCTGGGCTCAACTATCTCCGAGCTCAGGGTTCTCTCCCAGGACAGCATGCCAAACCTGCTTACAGTCGTCAAGCAATATCTAAGTGTGAACTCTTGAAGTGAAGTTTTTAAACTAATTTCGAGAGGAGCACGTGATATAATTGACCGCAGCTGGCCGCCTATCTACACTCATTAGTTAGCCAATCAGATCTATTCCAACTTACTATAAATAGCCTAGCTAGATATTACTCCCTTACCTTCGTTTTCCGAAGAAACCCCCCATCCACCCCCTATCTCCTCCTTTCCTCCCTTTAAAAAGGGGAGCTCTCGAGAACAACCTGATCTCGTACTCCCCTTACATGCTCTATGGACCTGGCGGGAGCCCTGGGCTCAACTATCTCCGAGCTCAGGGTTCTCTCCTGGGACAGCATGCCAAACCTGCTTACAGTCGTCAAGCAATATCTAAGTGTGAACTCTTGAAACTAATAACGGGATAACAAGGAGGGTGGGACTAGACAATAACACGGAGAGCACATGACACAATGAGACAACACAAGCTGTTTTCACAGTTGCTATTCATGTTCAAAAACGAGACTTCTTATTGGTTTCTTTTAAAAAAAACATTTCAGATGGCCGACCACACCGCAGTGCTGAAAGGGATTAAAAGGTCTCCTGACGTTAGATACCCGGTTCTGACTCCCAATATTCAGGGCTTCCAGGCAGCCGTAAGTAAATATTTGCGTCATTTACATTTATTTACAAGTGACATTTGCAATTCACCTTCCATGCCAGGTCAATGATGTTTCTCTTGTATAATAAACCGCTTTATTTATGCATGCGGGCCTGCCTACGCTTCCCCCTGCCACTTTTCTTCTCAACCTTTAGCATCGTGCGCTGTCTATTTGTAAATGTTTAGCTCATTTCTGTTAATTGCTTTGCTTGCTAATCAGGCATGTCTATAAGCAGAGGCTTGATGAAATGTTTCCTGTTAAAGGTTGCAGCGGGAGCCAATGAAGTGGCAGTGTTTGGTTCTGCATCAGAGACGTTCAGCAGGAAAAACATCAACTGCTCCATAGAGGAGAGCTTGCAGAGGTTCGAGCAGGTCGTTTCTGCAGCCAAACAGGAAGGCATACCAGTGCGCGGGTGCGTCTCATTCAACAATTTGCTTTGAGATTGTATTAAAGAGTATTTGAAAATATTCACCCTTCGAATTCATAACCTGTTAATGTATTTTTATGTCATGACTGGGCCCACATGCAGTCGAGTGCAGAAATCCACAGATTTTCAGCCCATCATTGGGTCTGTTTATTTACTTGTGTAATTGTGTGTAATTTTATATTTATTTACTTTTTAAATTAATTTTAGTAGTAATATTGACTAATTTGAACATATTCATATGATTTATTTACAGTACAGTTTGTGAAGTAATATTTTCTGTCTTTCAGCATATTATTGACCTGGTTCTGTTCAAATGGTGTCATGTAATTCCATATTTGAGATGGTAACACAACTACTACAGTAGTTGATCTGTTTGGTAAATCTATAGTTGCTATGGTAACACAACAATTACAGTAGTTGATCTGCTGTGGTAATTCTGTAGTTTCTATGGCAACACAACAACTAGTAGTTGATCTGTTGTGGTAATTCTATAGTTGCTATGGTAACACAACAACTATTGTAATTGATCTGTTGTAGTAATTCTGTCGTTGCTATGGTAACACATGAATTACAGTAGTTGATCTGTTGTGGTAATTCTATAGTTGCTATGGTAACACAACAATTACAGTAGTTGATCTGCTGTGGTAATTCTGTAGTTGCTATGGTAACACAACAATTACAGTAGTTTGATCTAATGTGGTAATTCTGTAGTTGCTATGGTAACACAACAATTACAGTAATTGATCTAATGTGGTAATTCTGTAGTTGCTATGGTAACACAACAACTATTGTAATTGATCTGTTGTGGTAATTCTATAGTTGCTATGGTAACACAATATTTTTAGTAGTTGATCAGTTGTGGTAATTCTATAGTTGCTATGGTAACAACAACTAATAGTTGATCTGTTGTGGTAATTTTATAGTTGCTATGGTAACAACAACTATATTAGTTGATCTGTTGTGGAAATTCTATAGTTGCTATGGTAACAACAATTATGGTAGTTGATCTCTTGTGTTAATTCTATGTTTGCTATGGTAACACATGAACTAGTAATTGATCTGTTGTGGTAATTCTAAGGTTGCTATGGTAAAACTTGAACTATAGTAATTGATCTCTTGTTGCACTTCTATGGTTGCTATGGTAACACATCAAGTACAGTGGTTGATCTGTTGTGGTAATTGTATAGTTGCTATGGTAACACAACAGCTACAGTAGTTGATCTGTTGTGGTAATTCTATAGTTGCTATGTGGTTTATATTATTGTCCTGGTTTTGTTCAAAATGACGTGACGCCAGTCCGTTCTTCAATTACGCTCAATGTGTGTCAGGGCCTTCAAGTTACTTGCAGATTTCTTTGACAGCACAGTTTACTCATAAAGCTGACCCCATTGTGCTCATTCGCTCCACATGGATATATTCCCCTGTACTGAGTCACCACCCAGCTAAGACAGGAGCAAACATTTCTGTTTATATAAGCAGTGTCTGGGATCCATCTTTGGTGGAACACTGAGCAGAAAGAAGTTTGCAGAAGTTTGAGCAGGAGGAAGATGAAGGCACATGTTGAGTGTGCCACAGACGCAGTGTTTCCTTTGAGGAATAGGTTCATTATGTACTCTTCAAAAAGGACCTATTATGCAAAAATCTGTTTTATAGGAGGTTTAAGCACGGCTGTGAGGAAACAGTGTGTTAACATAACCAACTTCTAATGGTAAAAAATAATTCTATTGCACTTCATGAAAACAGTCTACAAAAAGCACTTTGATTGACATTCACTTTTTGTACGTGTCATCAGAGGGGGAAAGCCCCGCCCACTAGTGATGATCTCTCCTTCATTAGCATAAACAGCCCTGAGTGAGAAGCAGTCATGTGCCAATAGAGTTTTGACCTGCTGATGATAATGTCAGTGACTTAGAGCAGTAGTTCTCAAACTGTGGTACGTGTACCACTAGTGGTACGCTGGCTTCCCTCTAGTGGTACGCGGAGTAATTAAATATGTCATGTGCTACGTGTATTTTAAAAATGATCAAAAATGATTTGTTTATCAATGTGATGACATATAGCCTATATTTATGAGGTCCAAGCAACATCCCCAGATTTTAATGAATTGGCTATTATATGTTAATACTTTACATTTAAGTACAGAATGTTTTTTTTTAAACTTTTTAAGAACAGTAATCTACCATTTTTTAACTTTTAAAAGCACATTTTAATTTAAATATTGACGTTTTTACTTTTTTTGTTTGTTTTACCTCAAAGCACAGTGCAGTGGTAAATTCAGACTATTTATAATGATTAAAGTGGCTGACAATAATAAATATTCTTAATAATAGAAATTAATCTGCCACGTTTTTGAACTGTGCAGAGTTGTAGCTGCTTTACGTGGCCTACTTTGCTACTGTATTTCAATACTGCTCATTATGGTGGTACTTGGAGAGACGATATTTTTCTGAGGTGGTACTTGATGAAAAAGGTTTGAGAACCACTGACTTAGAGGATTATAAGTGTGGAGTTTTAGATGAAGACAAATGAATCTGCCATTATGCTGACACACATGCACTTTGCCCTCTGCCCTTTAAAAAAAAAAATAATTTGAATTTAAAGTGACAGCCTCCAAAGCAGCACTATTAGGATCAAAGCCTAAAAGGGGCATTTTCAGAGAGTTATAAAACATTTGTGTGGTATTTTGAGCTGAAACATTGTATAAAGCAACATAATAGGTTCCCTTTAAATCTGAATGAGGATCAGGCCAGCAATCTGCCTATGACTGTGGAAAAGTTATATTTATTATATTTATAAAGGATTAAATTTGCTCAAAGGGTTGCTTCTGCAAAGCGGATAAAGATCTGGGCTGGTAAAGGGAAGCTTGTAGGCAAGATTGTAACCTCATATTCAGGAACTGACTGTAATCGCACATTCAAACCTCCTTCAGGAATGACATGCTTTCAAAATAGTTTGTGTTGAACTTGCAGGATCCAAAAGTGCATTATTAAAGGCACTATACACTCACCGGCCACTTTATTAGGTACACCTCACTAGAATCGGGTTGGCACCCCTTTTGCCTTCAGAACTGCCGTAATCCTTCGTGGCATATATTCAACAAGCTACTGGAAATATTCCTCAGAGAATTTGCTCCATATTGACATTTTAGCATCACACAGTTGCTGCAGATTTGTCGGCTGCACATCCATGATGCCAATCTCCTGTTCCACCACATCTCAAAGGTGATCATTGTCATTGCACCACCATCAGCCTGAACTGCTGATACAAGGCAGGATAGATCGATGCTTTCATGTTGTTGAGGGCAAATTCTGAGCCGAGCATCCGAATGTGTCAGCAGAAATGGAGACTCATCAGAGCAGGCGACGCTTCTCCAATCTTCTATTGTCCAGTTTTGGTGAGTCTGTGTGAATTGTAGCCTCGGTTTCCTGTTCTTAGCTGACAGGAGCGGCACCCGGTGTGGTCTTTTGCTGCTGTAGCCCATCCGCCTCAAGGTTGGACGTGTTGTGTGTTCAGAGATGCTCTTCTGCAGAGCTCGCTTGTAACGAGTGCTTATTTGAGTTACTGTTGCCTTTCTATCAGCTGGAACCAGTCTGGCCATTCTACCTCTTGCATCATAAAGGCATTTGCGCCCACAGAACTGCTGCTCACTGGATATTCCCTCTTTTCCAGACCATTCTCTGTAAACCCTAGAGATGGTTGTGCGTGAAAATCCCAGTAGATCAACAGTTTTTGAAATACTCAGAGCAGCCCGTCTGGCAGCAACAACCATGCCACGTTTAAAGTCACTTAAATCTCCTTTCTTCCCAATTCTGATGCTCAGTGTGAACTGCAGCAGATCGTCTTGACCATGTCTACATGATTAAATGCATTGAGTCGCTGCCATGTGATTGGCTGATTAGAAATTTGCCTGAACGAGCAGCTGGACAGCTGTACCTAATAAAGTGGCCGGTGGGTATATGTATGTCTCTTTCATTCAAATATCCTAAAACCAAATGAATAGTGTTATATATTTTTCATATTTTTATTTTACCAAATGTTTTCTAGAATAACAAGCGATTATTAATCTAAACGAATATAATGGTCACACTTTATTTTAACACACAATTCACCCTATTAACAAACCATTAGCTAAGACTTGATAATAGTTAGTAAGGGGCAGCACTGTGGCAAAGTGAGTAGCGCTCCTGCCTCACAGCAAGAAGGTCGCTGGTTTGAGCCTCGGCTGGATCAGTTGGCATTTCTATGTGGAGTTTGCATGTTTCCCCGTGTTGGCGTGGGTTTCCTCCGGGTGCTCCGGTTTCCTCCACAAATCCAAAGACATGCAGTATAGGTGAATTGGGTAAGCTAAATTGTCTGTAGTGTATGTGTGTGAATGAGAGTGTATGGGTGTTTCCCAGTGATGGGTTGCAGCTGGAAGAGCAAATAAAGTATGCTGGGTAAGTTGGCGGTTCATTCCGCTGTGGCTTCCCTAGATTAATAAAGGGACTAAGCCGAAAAGAAAATGAATGAATGAATAGTCAGTAAGGTAGTAGTTGGGTTTAGGTATTAGGGGTGTAAAATAAGATACTTTATAAGTTCTAATAAAGTTCATATCTTAATAATAAGCCAGTAGTAATGGTGCTAAATGGTTACATAAACTGAAGTGTTACCAGTATAATAATAAACTGCCAGCATGAGGCAGCAGTTCTGTGCTGAATGACCGCTGGACTTCAATTACATCACTGTAGCTTTCAGCAGCAGATCTTCGGTTTGACCAAAAGGCCAGTGGTTTCTTTTATTTTTGTACTTGGACTCTTCTCCGTTGAGGTTTTGAGACGGGGCACCGGAGCAGCATGAAATTATTTCAGAATTAATGAGTAAATAACTCAAGTTCCAGATGTGCGCGCAGTGTGTTGGGCTTTGTATCTGTTACAAGTACAAGTCCAGATGTGTGTCCAGGCTGAGGCTTTTCTGAATGAAAAAAATAAAACCGATAGAGAGCAGTCACTTCACTCTGGCAAATGTGACTCAACGCCTAATACTCACACGGAAATTCTGGTAGCACACAGAAGTATCATCTGACCACCATATAAGCCCGAGAGAAACATTTTCAACTCTTCGCTTGCCTGTCCGCTGTGTCTAGCAGAACACGTTTCCTTCACATATGGAAAGCGCATATAGCTGGTACTGCAACATTTCTCATTCCCACTGTCAACACTATTGCTCCTATTTGTCACAACCGTTTGACACCAGCTATACGTCTCGCCCGTGGCTGAACATTGTGTTTTATTTTTCGTGATAGATGTAATCCTCTGTAAGAGCAGTTTTTGGCTGCTCGTGCGGATGCAGTAAAACAGCACTTGGCGTTATTTCCCCATTGTGGTATATTGTGAGCTATATATCCTATAACTTTACCACTCTTCTCTTTCCAGGTATGTTTCCTGCGCTCTCGGCTGTCCCTATGAAGGACAAGTAAAACCCTCACAAGTCACGAAGGTATTGTAATATATTTGTTTAGTCGGAATTAAATCTGTTCTAGTATGTGCTAAATTCATTGTGAAAGCCCGCATGACACAAAAACTTAATTTATCGTAAATATTATAATGTTTTGAACTTTAATAGCACTTTAAGAGTACTTCAATTAATCTGTTATGGCAATGATATTGTTGCTATGGTAACAGTTGATCTGTAATGGTAATTCTATAGTTGCTATGCCAGCACAACAACAATAGCAGTTGGTCAGTTGTGGTAATGTTATTGTTGCTATGGCAACACAACAACTGTAGTAATTGATCTGTTATTGTAATTCTATAGCTGCTATGGCAACACAACAACAATAGCAGTTGCTCTGTTGTGGTAATTCTGTAGTTTCTATGGTAACACATCAACTACAGTAGTTGATCTGTTGTGGTAATTATAGTTGCTATGGTAACGACGACTATTGCAATTAATTTGTAGTGGTAAATTTTATAATTGCATTGGTAACAACAACTATAATAATTGATCTGTTGTGGTAATTCTATGGTTGCTATGGTAACACATAAAGTACAGTGGTTGATCTGTTGTGGTAATTGTATAGTTGCTATGGTAACACATTAACTATAGTAGTTGATCTGTTGTGGTAATTGTATAGTTGCTAAGGTAACATAACAACTATAATAATTGGCCTTTTGTGGTAATTCTATAGTTGCTATGGTAACACATCAACGACTGTGGTAATTGGTCTGTTGTGGTAATTCTATAGTTGCTACAGTATGTTAACAACAAATACAGTAGATTATCTGTTGTGGTAATTATAGTTGCCATAGTAACACATCAACTATAGTAGTTGATCTGTTGTAGTAATTCTATAGTTGCTATGATAACAAATTTAGCAACTAGTAATTGGTCTGTTGGGGTAATTGTATAGATGCTATGGTAACTCATCAATTAAAATAGTTGATCTGTTGTAATTTAATGTTGCTATGGTAACTTAAAGACTATTAATGGGTCTATTGTGGTAACACTATAGTTGCTATGGTAACACATCAACTTTAATAGTTTATCTGTTGTAATTATATTGTTGCTATGGTAAGTTAACAACTATAATTGGTCTATTGTGAAATTCTATTGTTGCTATGGTAACACATTAATGACTATAATTGGTCTATTGTGGTAATTCTATAGTTGCTATGGTAACACATCAACAACTGTAATAATTGGTCTGTTGTGGTAATTGTATAGTTGCTATGGTAACACATCAACTATAATAGTTTATCTGTTGTAATTATATTGTTTCTATGGTAACCTAACTACTATAATAACTGGTCTATTGTGGCAATTGTATAGTTGCTATGGTAACATGTCAACTATAATAGTTAATCTGTTGTAGTAATTCTATTGCTGCTATGGTAACGGAAAACCAGATCATCTAACTTATTTTATGAAAAAAAGAGAAAAATATGTGAAGAATGTAGACACTTTTCTTTCAATTAAAAATGAAGTGTAATATATTTTGGCAGAAAATGAAAGAAAATGTTTCATGTTTATACAGATAATTATGTTTTTGTTCTCGACTGAATGGGTTTGGCTGTAAAAACCCTATCTACAGGTAGTTCTCTAAACCGCTCCAGATCAGATTTTCTGCCACAGAATGAGTGCTTGTGAGTTTTGTGTTGATTATTAATTTATTTTAATTCATTTTCCAATAACCACTTTTGTTTTTTCATTTAATCCTTCGTGTTTTTCAATTCAAATAACAATTTTTTGACCACTACTTCGCTAAAATATCCATGGAGCTCTCTCTCTACATATACTTTTTGTTTCTTCCTACAATGTTTGTAGTCCCCCAAGGCCCCTTATTACGATGTTTGCTGAAAATCCTGCATGACGCTGTAAGACGTGCACTGCTTTTCTAGCGCTCAGAAAGAGCTCTCTGTGTGCACTCCTTCATCTTGTTTATATTTCCAGCGGGGAATAGTGTTTTCATGGCTTTTTTCCCTCTGTTCCGGCCCAGGTGGCGAAGCGCTTGTTTGAGCTGGGCTGTTATGAGGTTTCCCTGGGGGACACCATTGGCGTGGGCACTGCGGGCTCCATGGCCGAGATGCTGAGCGATGTGTTGACAGAAGTGCCCGCTGGTGCATTGGCGGTGCACTGCCATGACACTTACGGTCAGGCGCTGCCCAACATACTCATAGCTCTGCAGGTGAGAGACATTGCGGTGGTCAGACTCATGAAAAGGCTTCTTCATATACACACTCAGAAAAAAATACAACACCTTGTCACTGTGGCAGACCCCTTTAAAGGATGGTTCACCCCAAAATTATAATGTACTCACTATTTACTCACTCAAATAATTATAAACAGGGTGCATATTATATATTGACGATTAGGAGGTCAATCATTAAGGTAATTTTAGTTTTTAGTTGTTTTTTTTTTAGTAATTTTAATTTTCCTTTTTAATTATTTATTAAATTATGTTGAACAGACTCAGGAATTTTTCACAGTGTTTCCTCTAATGTTTATTCTTCTGGAGAAAGTCTTATTTGTTTTATTTTAACTACAATAAAATCAGCTTTTATTATTTTAAACCCATTTTAAGGTCAATATTATTAGCCCCCTTAACCAATATTTGTTTTGGATCGCCTCCAGAACAAACCACTATTATTCAATAACTTGTGTCACAGTCACCAGCGATCTAGCCCATGCAGATCGCTGGAGAACTACAAATCTGCCAGCAAAAGAACTACATATCCAGTCATGCACCACACACTCACACCGGTTCCTGACTGATTGCAAACACACAGGCGGAGGATTGCCAAAGACTTATTATATGGACTTTATAAACCGCACACACACACCTCATGGTGTAATGTGAAGTGGACACTGACAAAGGAGTACGGATCCAAATGCATGTTTAGCATGATGGTCAGGCAAGCAAAAGTCAACACAGAGGCAAACAGATGTATACAGGGAATCCAGAGACGTAGTCAAAACACATGCGAATAGTCAGTACAGGCAGGCAGCAGGCAACGTTAACAAACAAAGCAATGGTCTAACACGGAAAGGCAAGGAAACCACGACGTAATGTTCACAAACAGCATAACAAGACTCAGCAATGTGTGTGTGTGTGTGTGTTTCAGAGGTGTACAAACTCTCTGTGTGATTAGCCTTGAACAGCTTCAGCTGTGTCTATTTGCAATGATGGGGATCTTGGGAGGGTGTGTGAGTGGTGCATAACTGGATATGTAGTTCTTTTGCTGGCAGATGTGTAGTTCTCAAGCTATCTACATAGGCCAGATCACTAGTGACTGTGAAAACCTGCCTAATTCCCCTAACTTTATCCTAATTAACCTAGTTAAGCATTTTAATGTCACTTTAAGCTAAATACTAGTGTCTTCAACAATATCTAGTCAAATATTATGTGCTGTCATCATGGCAAAGATTTTTAACAACAGTTGTTTGCTTAATTAGCTTAATTTGTGTTGTAACAACATGAAAGAATTGTGTGGAACAATATATACAGTTGAAGTCAGAAGTATTAGCCCCCCTGACTTATTAGCACCCCTGTTTATTTTTCCCTAAATTTTTGTTTAATGGAGGGAAGATTATTTCAGCACATTTCTAAGCATAATAGTTTTAGAAACCTATCTCTTATAACTAATTTATTTTATCTTTGTCATGATGACAAAGATAATATTTTACTTGATATTTTTCAAGACACTTCTGTACAGTTTAAATTGACATTTAAAGGCTTAACTAGGTTAATAAGGTGAACTAGGCAGGTTAGGGTAATTAGGCAAGTTATTGTATAGCGATGGTTTGTTCTGTAGACTATTGAAAAAAAATTTACTTAAAGGGGCTAATAATTTTGTCCCAAAATTGTTTTTTAAAAATTAAAAACTGCTTTTATTCTAGCCGAAATAAAACAAATAAGACTTTCTCCAGAAGAAAAAATATTATCAGACATATTGTGAACATTTCCTTGCTCTGTTAAACATCATTTGGGAAATATTTAAAAAAGAAAAAAAAATCTAAAGGGGGCGAATAATTCTGACTTCAACTGTATATATATCTTACAGTGTATGCATGCATTTGGATGTAGCGATAGAGAAACATGAGCCAGAAGTTCACAGTCTCACACTGCCTCAAGCACACACACACACACACACACACACACACACACGCACTGAATCCTCTAGAGAGCTAAACAAAAGCTACTGAAACACCTCCAACACCCCCCCTGGAGGATCAGCCAATAAACGCTTTTTTTTCCACCCAAAAGAGCAACAACAACAACAGTCACCACCCAAAATATGCTCACCGTACACCACACAGCCATCAGAATGTGCCAACTCGACTCTTTCATGCCTGCTTGTGGTCACTACAGCGCAATCACCACCAACTATTCCAGCATAAGTTTTCCGCAGCAGATGCCCTATAGCCGCAACCCAATACTGGGAAACACCCATACACTCTCACATTCACACACACACACACACACTTATACAGCCAATTTAGTTAATCAATTCCCCTATACCGCATGTGTTTGGACTGTGGGAGAAACCGAAGCACCCACACCAACACAGGCAGAACTCCACACAGAAACGCCAACTGACCCGGGACTTGAATCAGCAACCTACTTGCTGTGAGGCGACAGTGCTGACCACTGAGCCACCGGGCTGCTCATGATCTGATTATATTAAGCAGAACTCAAATCGAGTTAATAATGACTTTAATTATATTTATTGTGTTAACTCTAATGCTAGAAGCAATTGCAAAGCATTTGAGTATACTGTAAAAGCTAGTTGTTTGGACTTAATTTGTTTACGTTGACTGAACAACTCATATCAATTTGATAACTGAACTTCAAGTTTAAGTTACTAATACTCTAAATGTTTAACGATGTAAACACAAATAACATACACTCTCAGAAAAAATGGTACAGTGTTGTACCAAAGAAGGTGCAAACCCTTGTCCCTGGGGCGGTACCTGTTCATGGAACAGAATTATACCTTAAGACAGGCGTGTCCAAACTACGGCCCGCGGGCCATCTGCGGCCCGCAATCAGTTTTGTGGCGGCCCGCGTGGCTTTTTATAAATATCAATAGAATCTGGCCCGCTATTAAAAAATGAACGTAAATCAATAAATAACCACCGGGTGTCGCTATTACATGCATTCAATTAAGCAGCAGTTCTTGTTATGATCTATCTATCTATCTATCTGTCTGTCTGTCTGTCTGTCTGTCTGTCTGTCTGTCTGTCTGTCTGTCTGAGTGTCTGTCTATATACACACAGTTGAAGTCTGAATTATTAGCCCCTCTTTGATTTATTTCTTCTTTTTTAAATATTTCCCAAATGATGTTTAACAGAGCAAGGACATTTTCACAGTATGTCTGATAATATTTTTTCTTCTGGAGAAAGACTTATCTGTTGTATTTCGGCTAGAATAAAAGCGGTTTTAATTTTTTTATGAACCATTTAAGGTCAAAATTATTAGCCCCTTAAGTCTTCCGAACAAACCATTGTAATAAAATAACTTGCCTAATTACCTTAACTTGTAACTTGATTAACCTAGTTAAGCCTTTAAATGTCACTTTAAGCTGTATAGAAGTGTCTTAAAAATATCTAGTCAAATATTATTTACTGTCATCATGGCAAAGATAAAATAAATCAGTTATTAGAGATGAGTTACTAAAACTAATATGTTTTGAAATGTGTGGAAAAAAATCTTCTCTCCGTTAAACAGAAATTGGGGAAAAAATGAACAGGGGCTAACAATTCTGACTTCAACTGTATATATATATATATATATATATATATATATATATATATATGTGTGTCTGTGTGATGTGTGTAAAATTTGGCCCGCAACAACGTTGTTTTTTTTGCATCTGGCCCTCGGCCCAAAAAGTTTGGACACCCCTGCCTTAAGACAAAGAAACTAATTTGTAACATTGCAGTTAAAAAGTTCATTTAATTTACTTAATAGAAATATAATTAAGCAAAAGTATTCTAATGAGATGTGCACAATGCTTGATTAGCTTTATAATACTAAAACGTCTGCATGAACACTTTGGATTTTGCCAGCTCACGTGTGTAGTGGAAAGCAAACGCCAAAAGGTGCAGATATTAATAATGAAACTGTGTTCATCAGAAAATGCTCACCAAATGTTTATTAAAAATGACTTAAATGTTTAGTTTACAATAGCTGTAGTTGTGTTTTACCAGTTGTTATTATAGTTATTATAGAATTTAATAATTAATGTTTATGAGTTTCTTCAGAGATGGGAAGTAACGAAGTACAAATACTTTATTACAGTACTTAAATAGATTTTTCTAGTATTAGTGCTTTACTCCACTACTTATTTTTTTTGACAACTTTTTACTTCTACTTCTTAGATTTTTACACAAAAATCTGTACTTTCTACTCCTTACATTTTTAAAACCACCGTTACTTTCGTTTTCATGTGTTTGGTGGCGCGATCTATATTATTTTCCGATGTCATTGCGCAATAATATGAGCGCCTTTTTGATGCAGTCAGTCTATTTTTCCTCATTGCGCCTGCGTGCTGCACTGCGCAGCCTTTTCAAGGCTATCACGCACCGTATGTGGGCTAGTCTATGAAGATACTATGAGAGAGGCAAGGATGACTTCGCAGATGTGAGAGAGTTAGTGAATTTAACAGACTGATGATGCTGCCCTGTTTACAGAGTAATAAGACGCCTTTTGCTTGATCGGATCACAGGTAAACAAGAGAGACACATTCCAGTTCAAAAACAGGCCGTTTAAATACTAAAAGCCTTATGTCCACGTCCGATCCAGCATCATCTCACAAGCAAACGTTAGTATTTTACGTTTTGTCCGTTTAGTGGCTAACTCGTACAAGTTCAATTGTATGAAAATGTACGATGTTAAAAAGGAGGCGTGGCACCAAACCCCAGCCCTAACCACAACCGTCATTGGGTGATGAGCAAGTCGTACTAAATTGTACGAATTAGATCATACAAATTCATACGAATTTAGCCACTAAATCAAAATTGCTGTGAGATTGCATTGTCCGATCATCATGCATTGGCTTTCAATCTAATACCGCGAAATATAGTGCTTTTTTTGTAAAGATTTGTACATTTACTACTAAAACAATCAAATACTTAAAAACATTTATGCATTGTGGTTTATTTAGTTTATTTCTAATAAATTCATATTTCCTAATACAGAATTTATGCTGTTTTTTTTTTTTTTTAGTTTTTATTGAATTTGTCTTTTGACTATATGATTTTACATAGGCCTAGCAACATGGTGCAGCGATCATTAAACGACTGAAATGAAGCATCAATGTAATGTAATAATGATTTAAAAACTAGCTGCCCAAATTTATATGTTAGCTTTTTACAAAATTAGCAAAAATCAAGAGAAACAAAAAAATATATAAAATTTAGTTGAAATGTTTTAGTTTGTAATTTGTTTTGCATGAATTAAAATGTATTATCTTTCCATTTCTAAATATGTTTGGTGACAAAAATAATAATTTGATAAATATATCTGTTTAATAATTATGTTTTGTTCAAATGCACCATTATATATTACCCATATTCACTGAGACATGGAGAAAAATATTCATTTTCAAAATGGGCTGTACTCGTATATGCTGAGCACTGTATGTGTACAGTTTAAAGCCTGGTTTATACTTCTGAGTCAAGTGACCGGCGTAACCCACGGCGCATGCAACGCGCGTAGCTGTGCATTTACACTTCTGCGCGTTGTCACTGTTGGTCTGCATTAACACTTCCGAAACGCTAGTTGGCAGTGAGGTGTAAATGTTCCTCTGTGTCGAGTTTCTTTGTTGCGCTCAAGTGGCTCAAACTCGCTCATTTTGAGGAAGGAACCGGCAGACGTGCAACAACTTTAACTATGAGGTAAACACAAAACAAAACTTTCCACCTGGAACTCCTTCATGGGACTCCACACTTGTAAACAATCGCTCCATCGGGCTCGCACGGCTCTCAGCCCCGCCCAGACTTGTCAGCGCTACCAAGCCGACCAATCACAGAGCTTACGGTACGCATCGTTGCGACATGTAGTTACATTTTTTGAGAGGTGCACGTCAGAGATGCCGACGGCCACGGCTTAGGGCTATGCGTCAACGCAGTAGCATACGGCATACTGTTAAAACTTCCTGAACATCATTTGGGAAATATTAGAAAAAAAAAATAGGAATAATTTTGACTTCAGCTGCATGTGAGAAGTTTACAGTACTCAAACCAACTTTGTGAACAGTTTGAGTTAGCGTACCGAATGGGCTTCTACAGTGGGAATTAATAACCTGCCGGCATGCCTTTATCAGCTCTCCTTTGTCAACTCTTTTCTGGGTTTGTCTTCGGCCGCTGCTCTTTGGGGGCTGGGCGGCTCAGCAGATGTGAAGGCCGGACACAAAGGCTCACCTATTAGATGTCTGTTTCATATGACAGTGCCTCGAAACAAAAAGCCCAGGAGATGCAGGCTGGAGCGGGGCCCTCGGGGGCTCCAACTCATCTGTCGCTAGAGCCGCTGAACTCTGTGACAATGCTGCGCTTAAAGGGCAAGGGGAAAATTATCCTTTCATCACTCGCTACTAAACAGAGGGAGACTGGGGAAAAGGAAAACCCCACGCTCCAGTATATTCCACTCTCGGCTCCCAGCCCTTTTTAGCCCTGTCTTTCTGTTTATCCATCTTTTTTTTCTCTCCAGCTGTAGCGGTGTAACTCTAACTGCGCTCGCTGCGCCACAGAAATGCACATGAGGTTTTTTTGCTTCCCTGTGAATTGTGTGACATGACAGGGGGTCCGTTTTCAAAAGGCTGAAAATGAGCACAGAGACCCCATTAAGTGGAAACAATGCGCAGAGTTCACGTCGATGAAATCCACACTTGATTGGCTTTACTGTTCAAGTTGATCGTTTAAAGAGAGCTTGGATTGAGGGAAATGTTTTCAAAATTCTTTTGACAGCAGTATGTACAGTTGAATTCAGAATTATTAGCCCCCTTGTGATTTTTATTTTCTTTTTTAAATATTTCCCAAATGATTTTTAACAGAGCAATGACATTTTCACAGTGTGTCTGATAATATTTTTTCTTCTGGAGAAAGTCTTATTTGTTTTATTTCGGCTAGAATAAAAGCAGTTATTAATTTTTTAAAAACTATTTTTGGGACAAAATTATTAGCCCCTTTAAGCTAATGTTTATTCGATAATCTACAGAACAAACCATCGTTATACAATAGCTCAACTAATTACCCTAACCTGTGTAGTTACTCTTATTAACCTAGTTAAGCCTTTTAATGTCACTTTAAGCTGTATAGAAGTGTCTTGAAAAATATCTAGTAAAATATTATTTACTGTCATCATGGAAAAGGTAAAATAAATCAGTTATTAGAAATGAGTTATTAAAACTATTATGCTTAGAAATGTGCTGAAACAATCTTCCCAGAACAGAAATTAGGGAAAAAAATAAACAGGGGCGCTAATAATTCAGGGGGGCTAATAATTCTGACTTCAGCTGTATATGTAAAAGTTCATTCATTACTTCATTTTCTTTTCGGCTTAGTCTCTTTATTAATCAAGGGTTGCCACAGCGGAATGAACCGCCAACTTATCCATCATATGTTTACGCAGCGGAGACCTTTCCTGCTGCAACCCAGCACTGTGAAACACTCAAACGCTCTTGCGTTCACACACATACACTACATACATGTATGCATGGCTGCATTTCGTCTTTAAAACTAACCGGTTATGCCGCGGATCCTTTTTTGCGCTACCAGCTGACCGATTACCTCCTTGTGTGTCCGCTGTTACCAGTTTGTCCAGTGGCTTGCCGCATACTAATGCTAGAAGCAATTGCAAAGCGCTTGAGTAGCTATGTACAGTAGTGGTTTGGACTTAATTCATTTAAGTTGACTGAACAACTCATCTGCGATTTGATAACTGTACCTGAGACGGACCTGAGACGCAAAGCGAAGTTGACCGCGATGACCGGGTTCAAGAACGTTTGCAGGTAAGGCAGGAAAATAAAAACAAAACACAAAAATTAAAATAAATAAGTAAATAACAGGGCGAGGCAGTGGCGCAGTAGGTAGTGCTGTCGCCTCACAGCAAGAAGGTCGCTGGTTTGAACCTCGGCTCAGTTGGCATTTCTGTGTGGAGTTTGAATGTTCTCCCTGCCTTCGCGTGGGTTTCCTCCGGGTGCTCTGGTTTCCCCCACAGTCCAAAGACATGCGGTACAGGTGAATTGGGTAGGCTAAATTGTCCGTAGTGTATGAGTGTGTGTGTTTCCCAGAGATGGGTTGTGGCTGGAAGGGCATCCGCTGCGTAAATACTTGCTAGATAAGTTGGCGGTTCATTCAGCTGTGGCGACCCCGGATTAATAAAGGTACTAAGCCGACAAAAGTAAATAACAGGGTGAGAATGTGGATTTAAAAACCTGGTAAAAGTCAGGCTGCTACTAGAGCTTTTCTATTTCTGGATGGCTTTCGAAAACACTATCGGTTGGGTTTAGGAAAGGGGTCAGTCAGTCAGTCGACAGCAGCCTCTGGCGGATTAAATTTGAGATCTGAAAATGCATACACAGCGGCCTCTAAAGGATTTGTGAAAACAAAAACTGCAAAAAAACATACCTACTGCGACGTATTTGGCGCTCTCCAGAAATGTATACAGGGGTACGTTTTCAGAATGAGCCTAAGTTGGTTCAGAGCCATCGTATATGCAAAAAGCAAAATACAGAATGACGTCACGTGAGCCTTCAGCGCAGATGACTTGACAACCACAATGCATAATATAAAGACAGAATGTGGCGGGCATTTGAGAAACCCTATGCTGGATTCAGTGATTGACACACCTCTCCTGCTTCTGTATGTTTGTGTGTGAGTCTTTGAGGTATGGCCAGTCTCTGTTCAAGACTTGTTTACATATAGAAATGTGTAAAGTATCACAAGCAATGCATCAAAATTCCACTGATTTCCTGAAACAAACTTTTTATTTGTGGATAATCCAGCGCAGCTCGTTAATAAGGTGGAGAACTCTCCTTCCTCTCTACGCAGTATTGGATGAACACAATATGCAGTCTATTCCTCTTACCTTTTCTATTTTGAAGAAGAGAGTAGAGATCAAATCATCACTGCTTGAATTGGCTCAGAAATGTTTTGCGTTTCTTTTTTTTCCCTCAAATGGATTAATTAATACACATCGAACTCTGTGTGCAAGGTTTGTGTACATGACAAATCTTTTGGATATGAATATGAAACAAATGCATACAAATATTTCAGACTTTACTCTTCGTTTTGTTTGTAATTGTCAGTATAAATGTGTTCCTGCACTGCCCGCTGCATTATTGGCCTGACATGACCTTGCGCCCTCAGGCCTGTGGGAAAGCGAGCAGATTCTAGCCGATGACCTTTTCACCTCCTCTCACTATATGGGGCGTAGAATCCACAGAATTTTAGACCCTGCTGTTTGATCCAGGAAAAAATAGCGTCTCCTTCCCTAACAAATACATACACTTTAAAAAAAGTTACCACAATTTCAACAGTAAAAAATGCTACAGTAAAATTCTGGTCAACAGCACGTCATTAATATATACGATTAATAACCGTAATAACTGCGACTCGACGGTCCTGCATTTTGTTGACATTACTATGGATCTTTTTAGTTTGTTTTCCATCAGTGATGTACATTAGAGTTTTAAGTTACATTAATTGTCGATAAATAATGTTTATCGTATTGTTTTCATTTTGTCTGTTACCATGATGTTATTTTGTAGTTGTGTGAATGACGCTGAGCACCATCAATCTCTGACTGTGGGAAACGCTCTTTGATTAGTTTGCATTGGTTCATCACAGCCCCGTGCAGAGACTGTCAAAGGGGCATGTGCAGGAGAAAATTCTGAAGGGGGTGGGGGGTGGGGGGGGGCGATGTCGTGCACGAAAAAAAAAGAGGGGGGGGGGTTGTGACGCTGGGGCACTTCAGATCATTTTGGAAGTGCACTTTCTATGCAAGACTAAAAAGGGCATGTGCACTGCACAGGTTGAGCCCTATGTGTGCACGTGCCTGGTTCATCTTATGATTTTCTCATCACCATATGCTTATGGTTGTGTTTTGTTTCTGTGTAACAAAATGTTTAGATAGTATAGCTTTTCTTACTTGGAAACGCACTTTGTGTAATACTATAATTTAATTTAATATGTTAGTTTTCAGTTGGCATTTCTGTGTGGAGTTTGCATGTTCTCCCTGCATGGGTTGCAGCTGGAAGGACATCCGCTGCGTTCATTCTGCTGTGGCGACCCCGGATTAATAAAGGGACTAAGCCGACAAGAAAATGAATGAATGAATGAATGAATGTTAGTTTACCGTAAAATTTAGGGGGGGAAAAAGTATGGGTTCTACCATAATTTTTACTTTAAAGTTCTGGCAAGCACAGCTGCCGTTTCATTAATCGTAAATTTTATGGATTACTTTTAACAGTGTTGTTATTGTATTATTACATTTTTGAATTACAATACAGGTCGTTCATTTCGCTGTGGCGCCACCTAATAAATAAGGGACTTAGCGAAGGAAAATGGATGAATTACGATACAATTTCTTAAATAGAACCACATAATTTGATGATTTCTGTTTAATAACAAATGTTTTTGTTAGTTTATGTTATGAATATTAAGTAAAGATCATGTTTCATCAAGATATTAAGTAAATTTACTACTTTAAATGAATCTAAACTATTTTTTTACATTGAATAAATGTCGTTCAGGTGTCCTTTAAAGTCAACCCAGGCTCATTATTGAGACATACTCCTGTATACATTTTTGGAGAGCAGGAAATACATCCGAGGAGGTACGCTTTTTTGCAGCTTTTGTTTTAGCAAATCCACCAGAGGGCGTTGTGTACGCTTTTTTAGATCTCAAATTTCTCTCGCGAGTGCCGTTCGCGCCTGCTGTTCTCATCTAAATCCACCAGAGGCAGCTGTCTTCTGTCTGACTGACTGACGATGCCCCCACCCTCGCCCTTCCCTTAACCCAACCAATAGTGTTTTAATAAGCAATCCAGAAAAAGAAAAGGCTCCTGATTTTTACCACGTTTTCAGCCTGTTCTTTACTTGTTTACTTTATTTTTTTGGCTTTTATTTTTGTCTTACCTTCTTTCTGGACCCGTTCTTTGCCAGAAACAAACTCCATTGACGCAATCAACTTTACTCTGCGTCTCAAGCCCCCCGTCCTACATGTCGAGCTCCCGGGCAAACTGGTAACAGAGGAAAAGCCGTCTACATGAAGTTAAGAGGTCAGCTGGTAAGCCAACCCCCCCACTAGTGTTCATGTATTATACGAAATGCAGCCATACATACTGTACTCCAGGCTACATATTTCGAGATCTCCAGAAATGTATATAGGGCTACGGTTTCAGAGTGAGCCTGTGTTGGAACCCTACCTATAAGTTAAACCTCAACTTTCACAAAAGATGATTTTATTATTCATATCTGTGCCTTAATATGAAAAATAGTTTGCATATGTTGAAAAAAGCCCTTTGGGCATCCTCCTGATGGAAAGATGAGGATTAAGTTAGAACAGGACACACAAGTCGCAGCAGATGTTTTTAAATTCGACAGTTTCAATTGATTTGAATCGCTCTTTTCACTTGTGGCTCACATTATCTGATTATATGTTGCGTTTGTGAAACGGTTCAATTTCTGCTTTCGCCATTTCTTGCGTTGCATTCGCCACCAGCCAACTGGCGTGTAAACCGACATCTTTTACACACATTTGGCAATCAGCGAGTGTTAATTTTGGACTCTACGGCTAAATGTTGTTCCCGGAATGACCCGGTGTGCTTTTCAATTTGAGGTGTTGAGCTTCATTTAGTGCAGTCTAGATGACAACAGAATGGCTTTGTGAATGGCTGATCTACAGTGGGTTCCTTTTTTCTGAGATATTTCTGTAAATCATATTAAAGGGGTAGTTCATCCAGAAACTAACATTCATTCATTCATTCATTTTCTTGTCGGCTTAGTCCCTTTATTGGGGTCGCCACAGTGGAATGAACCACCAACTTATCCAGTACGTTTTTACGCAGCAGACACCCTTCTAGCTGCAACCCGTTCCAGGGAAACATTCACACACACACACACACACACACACACACACACACACACTCATACCAGTTTGTTCCGCTAAGCCGACAAGAAAATAAATGAATGAAAATATTATTTACTGTCGTCATGGCAAAGATCATCATGGCAAGGCCAATTTTTTTAAATAAAACTTAAAGGGTCACGAAACACCAAAACACATTTTTTGAGCTGTTGACAGTCGTATATGTGTCCCACACTGCTAAAAACACTATTAGGACACCTATATTTCACTAAAAAGTGTAAATTGGTTGTTTTTGCGTTATTTCAAGCAAATTCGTACTTCCTGTTTGAAACGAATTTTTGAAGCTGCGTCACGGTCATGACATAATAGCGTGTATTCCAGCGTGCAGACTGGACGTCTGTGCCAGAGTGTGTCTTATTACGTCGTACAGTGTGATGCATTAATGCATGAGTAAGGCTTGGTTCAAACCAATCAGCGCGCTCTATTGTGCAACTTCATTAATATTCATTACTGTCACCGTGTTTACCCCACAGAGACGCCACGTTGTGTTGGCAAAACAAGCGTGAAGTGTTGCTTTTATAGTTTGCTGCTGTTAAGTTTCGTTTTCATTTTCTCTCTATGAGAGCTCAGAGTCACGTATGGATTAACAGTGTACGCGACGCTCGACAACAATAACTTACGTGTCTAAGGAGGATTATTGTTTACCTGAGAGCTGTTCTCATCTGCAAACGCTGAAATCTGGATTTGCTTGTAGTCTTCTCTCCATAAAGACGCGGCTCTAGTTGCTGGTGATTGTTCTGTCTCTACAGATTTGGTAAGTGAGCGACCAGTACTCTTTGTTTATTCAGTTTGTTCGTATCGAATTAAGTTAACTATTGCACTGAGTGCAGAAATGTTAGCACCGCATTTAGTGACCGGAATAACACACGCGGCTTTCTGACGCTACCTGCCGTGTGCATCTAAGTTTCCGGGAAATGCAGAGGTTTTTTTTTCTCTCATTCGCCGTGCGGTATCAAACATTGCATGAAAAATACACGCTTGCAGCAGTTCTTCGAATCAAATATCTCGTTTGTCGCGAGGGGCATGAATGAATTCCCTGAATGAAAGAGCCAAACTGCAGTTAAAGTCCACCATTTAATAATTTGGCAAATAATTCGACTACAGATGTCCATGTAGGTTAAACACCATCACTTTCTCCTGTTTGTGTGTATTTTGACTCTGAAACTCGTGCGTGCACAAATAGACACTCCCACACCATCCCAATTTAGTTCCTCCGACACTCCCCCCTAAACAGAGCTGGACACGCCCACTTTTCTGACTTTTTCCAAAGTAGAGGTGTGAAAACACCCTGCTGAAACGAGGGGGCTTCATGGCCCTTTAACATTTTCCCCCAACATATTTATTTGGGTGAACAGATTTTTGGACGGTGGTACTTGTACCGACCAATCTAATGTATGTATATACACAAATATATTATTGTGAAGCATTTTATAGAAAACATTCAGTACGAAAGAGTAAATACATTGCGTAAAATATTTTTTGTTTTAGAAAACATATTTCTAAAGGTGCTGATTACTTGAAATTTTCACCAGATGTTGGTAACAACAAAAGAAACCCATATACGCAAAGACACTAATCTAATTAGTTCACAAATGAAGTTATGCATAATAAAATGAAATGACGCAGGAAAACAAGTATTGAACACATGAAGAAAGGGAGGTGTAGAACGGCAGTGAAAGCCCAGACAGCAGCTGAAATCTCTCAGTAGTTCTTCAGCAAGCCTCTGCCCTTCCTCAGTGTAAATGAACATCAGCTGCTTCAGTTCAACATCTACAATAGCAGGAGGATGAAGATGAACCCAGGGTGGACATTTCAGCAAGACAATGATCCAAAACGCAGCTAAAGAGACTCTCGGATGCTTTCAGAGAAAGAAAATCAAGCTGTAGAATGGCCCAGCCAATCACCTGACCCGAATCCAATAGAGAATACAAACTAAAGCTCAGATTTGATAAACGAGACCCTCAGAAACATCAAGATTTTGACACTCTTGAAGTCTGTGAGAAACTCACACCTGAGCAATGCATGTGTCTTCGTTCTCTATATGAGAGGCGTCTTTAAGCTGACATCAACAAAAAAAAGCCTTTAATATAAAGTATTAAACACATTTTAGTAGTTCAGCACTTTCTCCTTGTGTCATTTCTTTGTTATTACACATAACTAATGTCTCAGATATTTTGTTTTATTTTTATGTGTGCATTGTTTGGGTTTTTACCGATTCCATGTGAACAGCTCCTTTAGTAATATTATTATCCAGGAAAAAACATGACGTGTTCAATACTATTACTGATATTTAGCTAACATATTGAGAAAAATCACGAATTTCAATTCTAGGGGACTTTAACATGGAATAGGGCCAAAGAATGCATCCCTAAATAAGTGTCAGGATCTCTTGTATATTACACTGAAGGAAAAAGCGAAGTTTCTCTGCATATTTGTCAATGCAGACCTCGGGGACGGCTCAGGTCTGTGTGCTGACCTTCAACACCGAGATCACGAACGCACAAACACAGGTCAGAGAGATCGGGCACCCTGTCGCTTCAGATATATGTGCATCCGTCCAGGAGTCAGAGCTGTGAAGAGTTTGTCAAAGCCTCCCCTGTGTTTTCATGCATGTTTTCACAGTAACGGGAGCTCCGCTAATCACCCAGCAAAAGTCGATTACGGAGATCTCCCAGTGACACTGAGCCTCATAAATCCCATGTAAACAGCAAACAGTGTTGGATTTCATCAACACTGGAGGACCTAGAGGACATTAGGGTTTATTTTATTAGAATATCAACTATGTCATGATGGTTCTCGTAAAACAGACAACTCAGACTTTGTTTGTTTGCGCGATAAAGAATTTGACATGAGACTATCAAAAAGTTGACTAATTAAAGCAATAGTTCAGCCAAAAAATAAAAATTCTGTCATCATTTATGTGTCGTTCAAGACCTATTGAATTTTTTAAGACTGTTTAAGAGCTATTGAACTGTCTTTCTTCAGAAAGTCGATGTTTTAATGAAAGCTGTAAATCGGTAACCATTGATTTCCACTGTGTTTTTTCCTACTATTGTGGTCAATGGTTACAGGTTTTAAGCTTTCTTCAAATCACGTCTTCGTCCGATCATAAAAATTCTGTCATCATTTAAATATTGTTCACTTGTTTAAGAGCTATTGGAACTTTCTTTTTTTACAAAGTAGATGTTTTAAATAAAGCTGGAAATCGGTAACCATTGATTTCCCTTGTGTTTTTTTCCTACTATGGAAGTCAATGGTTACAGGTTTTCAGCTTTCCTCAAAATATATTTTTTTGTACAGAATTTAAATGTTTGGGTTAACTATGCAAAATTAAAGACATTTAGAAGAAAACTAAAAACCTGTTACCATTGACTTCCATAGTATGAAAATATATATAATGTAGGTCAATGGTTACAGGTTTTCCGCTTTCTTCAAAACCTCAAATTAATATTATGTCATAATTTTTGTGTTTTGCGTTTTAGACCTGTTTAACTGTCTTTCTTCACAAAGTAGATATTTTAAAGAAATTGGGAAATCTGTAACCATTGACTTCTGTTGTGTTTTTTCCTACTATAAGAGTCAATGGTTACAGGTTTTCAGCTTACTTCAAAATATATATATTTTTTTTGTAGAGAATTTACATTTTTGGGTGAACTATAGTAAACAAAGATATTTAGAAAAAAAAAGCTGAAAACCTGTAACTACTCCCTTTCATAGTAAGAAAAATATATAATGCAAGTCAATGGTTACAGGTTTTAAGCTTTCTTCTAAAAAGTCTTTATTTTTTTTTATTCCGTCATAATTTATGTACCGTTGAAGACCTATTGAATCATTTAAGATCGTTTAAGACCTCTCAAACTTTCTTCACAAAGTAGATGTTTTAAATAAAGTTGGAAATCGGTAACCATTGACTTACATTGTGTTTTTTCCTACTATGGAAGTCAATGGTTAGAGTTAAGGTTAAGGGTTAGGGTTAGGCCACTAGTTAATATTGTGAATTGGTATACTTCAAGTGGTATTATAATATAATGTGATATAATATAATGCAATATAGGGGCGTCACGGTGGTGCAGCGGGTAGCACAATCGCCTTACAGCAAGAAGGTCGCTGGTTCGAGCCTTGGCTGGCTCAGTTGGCGTTTCTGTGTGGAGTTTGCATGCTCTCCCTGCATTCACGTGAGTTTTCTCTGGGTGCTCCGGTTTCCCCCACAGTTCAAAGACATGCAGTACAGGAGAATTGGGTGGGCTAAATTGTCCATGGTGTAAGAGTGTGAATGAAAATGTGTGGATGTTTCCCAGAGATGGGTTGTGGCTGGAAGGGCATCCGCTGCGTAAAAACCTGCTGGATAAGTTGGTGGTTCATTCCGCTGTGGCAACCCCAGATTATTAAAGGGACTAAGCCGAAAACAAAATGAACGAACAACATAGGGGGCGTCACGGTGGCCCAATGGGTAGCACGATCGCCTTACAGCAAGAAGGTCGCTGTTTTGTTGTGTGTATATATATATATATATATATATATATATATATATATATATATATATATATATATATATGTGTGTGTGTGTAAATAAATAAATACATATACTTTTATCTAATTTAAATAAAACAAATATTAAATCGTTCACACACACACACAATATGTTTAAAATGATTGTCGGTGTCTTTTGCATTAGTGTGCCTGCTGGAAGCATCCTTATCTGAACTGTAGATTCACAAACATTTCTTATGTTTGAGTATTTATAATAATTCAGTGAGATTTCCTTTGCCGTGCGTATCATCAATCTGGGATTACACCAACAGGCAAAAGCAATGGATGACATGCGGAAACATCTCCGAGATGTTTGAAACAAGTCCAAGATGACTGTCAAATCAGACAACACAACATAAACAAAAGACGCCCGAGCGCTCCGTTAACATCATATCTGGATGTTCAATCTACACACGTTACTGTATATCCCCGTGTTTAATGATTAATTTCGATTTAAAGCAACCTTCTCCTCCTAAATCACAGGTTTTGCTCTTGATTTATGATAGGAATCGATATATCATGGCATGCTATGTCAGGAAGAAACTCGTTCTGGCTTTGAGCGTCAGTGAAGCTGTCAGACTGCAGCAAACAGGGCACAAATCTGCTTGTCCGGATCAGTCTGGGCTCACGGTGTTCCTACCGGTTCACATCATTCCTTTTAAACACAATAAATATCCAGAGCAAACCTACTATCTGAAGAAGTCCCCCCCCATCCCTCCTTCCAAAAAACTCCCATGGAAATGGAGAACAAAAGCAGAGGTGACTGAGCTGACGGGGTTAACCCAACTCATTTCTGGCTCAGCTGGTGGCGGAGACGACTGGAGAAGCCTAATGAAAGACTATGATAAAATCTTTCATTTCCAGCAACTCTTTGCTAGGGGGTCAGTGGAGGAGGACAAATGACAGGCAGTTATTATTGTCAGTGCTCTAAGTTGGGGTGTTTGTTAAATATCGCTCAGCGCTGAGTCACCTTTAATAGATTCAGCCTCTATACTTGTTGGTGAAGGTGCTTGATTCTACAACATGTAGATTAAACAGTGGGGGTAACAAGTGAAGTTTGTTTATAAACTAATTTCGAGAGGATCACGTGCTTATGAATGCTTGTGGCTTGTTCTGCATTCTTCAATGTGTGATTCACCAATCAGATGATTCAGGGCTCGAAATTAACTTTTTTACTTGGTTGCACCGGTGCTACCAACTTCAAGTATTTAGGAGCACCAGAAAAAATGTAGGAGCACCCACCAAAAATGAATGAGCACAGCTGCAAATTGTTTTTTAAGGGATTTATTGTATTTTAAAACAACATTAATAGGACTGACAAAAAACAGAAACAACTATCTAACTAAAGCTGCGAAGACATTGATATTTGTGAGCAAGAATTCCAAAATGAATGTCTAATAATTAGGCCATAGAATATAAATGATGGTTAAAAATGACAATAATAGTAACAATGAATTACATTTCTCATTATGATACTGCCTTGAATGTGCATGAATGTAGGTTATCTGCTATAAAAAGTCTGTTACTTTATGAAAAATAATTGTATAGTTTGCGTCAAACAAAAATGAAGCATTGCAGTAAGAAATATTGATTTTGTGCTGCTGTTTTTATATGCATGTCAATTTAATAAAAACATTTCTGCTACAAAACAAACAAAAGATTATAATAAATCATTCAATTCAATGATGAAAGCTGCAAAGCAGTCATCAGTAAATAAATAAAAAAAATAATATACACCTCAAACAAGAATAGACAAAAGAAAGTAAGTAAAGTCTCACTTCTATCACTCTTTAAAAGTTTTGGTTTCAGTTTGTGTCAATTTAAAGGTTAAGTCTGAGATTATCTTAATTTTTCTGTGTTTGTGGAAAAGCTGGCGAGTCAGCCGATCCAATTTATGAGCTGGCAGCGCAAGATTTTTGCACTAACCATCGGTGCAATACCGGTCTTTGTTATGAGCCGCAGTTTCAGTGTAAACTTAGTAAAGGCGAGCTTCTTTGGCGATGATATGTACAGTATTAGATTTGACTTTTAGCGGACATTTGCGCTGAACACGCAGTGAATGCAACGCATGGAGATTCGGGCATCTTCTCCAAGAAGCGCGTACTCGATTGATCTCAGCTGGCGGATGAATATTTACCACATGTCTTGATCGCTCTCATCTGCGCCTCAACTTTAGGTGGAGTTTGCAAACCTGTGTGCTTTAAGTTTGAGCTATGTCTTGGTTTCTTAGAGACGGCTTTGTTTATTTATTGCATGGAAGCTCCGTCCCAAATCAGAAAGCTGTCAGCACGCTGGGTTTCCCACAAACGTAATCTCTAGTGGAAATGTCAAAGTTTAGTTTCAGAGAGCACAGACCGTTCTGCATCTTGTGGGTCTTGTCTTGTTTCTAGTCCAAATATCTAATCAAAAAGCATTTTTAGACAAGCAAAACATATTGTCTTGTTTTCAGAAATAATAAGCCAAAATTAAGTGAGTTTTTCTTTAAATAAACTGAGAAAATGTGCCCAGGGCTACATTCTTGAGAACCAAGAAATACGCAGCAGGGTACAAATGGTTGCATTTTGTGTGTTAAATGAACGCTCTGTGTGGACTGCTTTACCGCGGTGACTGGTTTGCTCTGTAGTTCACTGCAAATGGCACCAGACTTGAGTGAACCAGGGTTCGAGTCTGGCGAAGGAAAACAAACAAAGCAGTGCGATACCATAGTGAAAGCTTGTAGATGGCTTTTTTCTTCTAGTTTTTTTTTAAAAAACACTATCCCTTGGATTTAGGGAAGGGACTGTGTGGGAAGTACCTAAGAGCTAGTAGGGATGCAGTGGAGAGAGGGGTGTGCAACATATTTAAGGGCCGGGCAGGAGACGCGCGATTTCCGGGAGATTATCATTCATTTGCGGGCATCCGGGAGTGTCTATGCATTTCAGGGATACTTCCGCAACTTCCGGGAGACTTGGGATGTCTGCAGTCGATATCAAGCTGATATAATATGCATGATGTCATGCCAACTAGCTTCTCTCAAAGGAAACAGTGGCCTCTGGTGGATTTACAAGAAATGGCATGTATGAGAAAACATGGCCCAAAAACGTTTAGATTGGCAAAAATGTGTACGCCGCCCTCTAGTGGACTTGTGAAACTACAAGAAAACTACAAGAAAATGTAGTCCAGGGTATATAATATAATATAATATAATATAATATAATATAATATAATATAATATAATATAATATAATATAATATAATATAACATAATATAATATAACATAACATAACATAACATAACATAATATAATATAATATAACATAACCTAACATAATATAATATGATATAACATAAAACAATATAATATGATATAACATAAAATAATATAATATGATATAACATAACATAACCTAACATAATATAATATGATATAACATGAAATAATATAATATGATATAACATAACATAATATAATATAATATAATATGATATAACATAATATAATATGATATAATATAACATAATATAATATGATATAACATAATATAATATAATATAATATAATATAACATAACCTAACATAATATAATATGATATAACATAACATAATATAATATAATATGATATAACATAATATAATATGATATAACATAAAATAATATAATATGATATAACATAACATAACATAATATAATATAATATGATATAACATAATATAATATGATATAATATAACATAATATAATATGATATAATATAATATAATATAATATAATATAACATAACCTAACATAATATAATATGATATAACATAAAATAATATAATATGATATAACATAATATAATATAATATAATATAATATAACATAACCTAACATAATATAATATGATATAACATAAAATAATATAATATGATATAACATAATATAATATAATATAATATAATATAATATAATATAACATAACCTAACATAATATAATATGATATAACATAAAATAATATAATATGATATAACATAATATAATATAATATAATATAATATAATATAATATAATATAACATAACCTAACATAATATAATATGATATAACATAATATAATATAATATAATATAATATAATATAATATAATATAATATAATATAATATAACCTAACATAATATAATATGATATAACATAACATAATATAATATGATATAACATAATATAATATGATATAATATAATATAATATAATATAATATAACATAACCTAACATAATATAATATGATATAACATAAAATAATATAATATGATATAACATAAAATAATATAATATGATATAACATAATATGATATAATATAATATAAACATAATATAATATAGGAGTCCTGATTAAGTTAAATTGGCTGTAGTTAACACAAACCTGGTGTTAACAATCTTGATATTTTACCTCCCAAGACATACACATGTTGTCCAAAAAAAAAAAAAAAAAAAAAGAAAGGAAACTTTAGCCAACAACACGATTCGCAATTTTAACACCACATCTGGTTTCTAGGCCAAGCCAAACTAATTGAACGTCCTCAATTTGGAGTTCCTGACCGCCGTTTGCCGAACATCATGTCCTTGCGTGGAATTCTCAGTCAGCGAATCCCTGTGCGCTGGTCAGCTTTCTCACAGCGGGTAAACACCGGCGAGTTACCACACCGTGTTTATGCAACAAAGCGTCTGCCCAAGCAGAATATCTTGCCCTGATGCAAAAAAGTCAAAAACCCATGTCTGGAAATCTGAAGTACAGTGCAAAAGCGGCATGGGTCTCTTTCCTCTCGCCAACAAAAACAACAATTACAAGCGTCTCAGACGGCCCAGCTATGAAACAAGGCCCTATTGCTGAGAAAAGCTAGCAATTAAGGGGCATTGTTCAGCACAGGAAAGCAGCTTTTTATTATTTTGGTAAGCTCGCCATGCCCCAGAGGTCTGCGTGGTCCAGAATGCAGCTTCTTATTGATTTTCTCTGATGCTACATGGAGGTCAAAAGCAGGATAGGAGCGTTAATTTCACCGCTCTGTTGGACTCCATCCCCATTTCCCCCCCTCCTGACATCTGGCTTTGCCTGGGAAGCTGGAAAACGTCTTTAATATTCTCATGACAGTCAAGACGACATATGGAAAACATTGTAATACCTTAATCTGCAATGCTTCTAGAGAGAAAGAGAGGCAGATAGATACTTGGATTCCTAATTTGTAGCTTTCAGAAGTTGTTTTGGGTACCCTCTCTGCAGACTCTTCGATATACAGCTGAATTATTAGCACAGCTAAATATTTGTTTCCCCCAATTTCTGTTTAACACATTTCTAATCCTAATAGTATTAATAACTCATCTCTAATAACTGATTTATTTTCTCTTTGTCATGATGACAGTAAATAATATTAGACTAGATATTCTTTAAGACACTAGTATTCAGCTTAAAGTGACATTTAAAGGCTTAACCCCACACCAGCTGATTGGATAGAGTGATGAAGCCAATTGGAATAGGAGGATGGTTAGGAGGCTATGATGGACGTAGGCCAGTGGGCAGATTTGGCCAGGATGCCGGGGTTAAACCCCTACTCTTTTTCGAAGGACATCCTGGGATTTTTAACGACCACAGAGAGTTGGGACCTCGGTTTAACGTCTCATTCGAAAGACGGCACTCACTGAGCAATATACTGGGGCATTAGGACCCAAACAGACCGCAGGTTGGGCACCCCCTGCTGGCCTCACTAACACCACTTCCGGCAGCCTAACCTAGCTCTCCCATCCAGGTACTGACCGGGCGCAGCCCTGCTTAGCTTCAGTGGGCGACCATGTGAGAGAGCTGCCGGCTAAAATTAGGGTAATTAGGCAAGTCATTGTATAACAGTGGTTTGTTCTGAAGACAATCCAAAAATAATATTGATTAAAGGGGCTGATAATATTGACCTTAAAATAGGTTTAAAACAATTAAAAACTGCTTTTATTTCAGCTGAAATAAATCAAATAAAACTTTGTCAAGAAGAAAAAATATTGTAGGAAATACTGTGAAAAATTCCTGAATCTGTTCAACATCACTTTACAAATGCGAAGACACTTTACAAATTGGAACTAATAATAATAATAATAATTGTGACTTCCATTGTGTATCACTTTACAAACCTGCTAATAGCCGTCAGTTCTCCAGAAGCGAATACACTGCCTATACTTTTTGAATATAAAAAGTTTTAATTGATAGTTCACCTCAAAACAAAAAAAAAAGCAAGTGGTTCTACACTTTTGTGGATTTACTTCTTCTGTTGAACACACACACACACACACACACACACACACAAAATATATTTTAAAGAATGTTGGGGAAAAAACATTTACATTTATGGTAGCAGCAAAAATACTATGGAAGTCAATGACTGTTGACATTTTTCCCTTTGTGTTGTAAGGGTCCAGAATAAGTGGAGGATGAATACATGATGACTGAATTTTCAGTTTCGGGTGAACTGCCCCTTTTAAATTCTTTCCAATGCTATCTCATAAAAAAATCATAACTTTTTGATTTATTGTCGAATTTGTACAGTCTCATTCCTAAAATTTTGTTCATCCCCCAAAAGCAGCTGATATTCATTTACACTGAGGAAGGGCAGAGGCTGAAGAACTACTGAGAGATTTCAGCTGCTGTCTGGGCTTTCCATGTCTTTCTACACCCCCCTTTCTTCATGTGTTCAACACTTTCCCCCTGTGTTATTTCACTTTATAACGCATAACTTCATTAGTTAACTAATTAGATTTGCTTTCTTTGCATATATGGATTTCTTTTGTTGTTACTAAGGTCCGGTAGGTTTCAAGTCAACAGCATCTTTAGAGATATGTTTTCTGAGAAAAACGGTGACATGTTCAATACTTTTTTCCCCCACTGTAAGTAAAAAAAAATTGAAGTCAGCTGTGCAGATTTGACTGACCTCCTCTAGCCTGTTCAGAGCATGATTGAGTTTTCTCCTCCTGTCCAGAGCCAGCAACCAAACCTGCTGCCATTTGCCAGGGATTTGTGCCCCATGACACAAAACAAATGTCGTGATTAACCAATCGTAAACTCTCAATTGCAAAAGCTTGCCTTTTTTTAGTCTACAACTTACAAATTTTCTCCTCCCCCAATGACGTTTGGGTTTAGGAGTGGGGTTTGGTGCCATGCCTGCTTTTAAAAATCTTATATTTTCATACGACTGGGCCAGGCCCGGATTGGCGAGAGGGGTCTGGATGCAGACCTGGTGCAGTGCAATCTGAGCTGCATCCAATGCTTTTTAATGGGCTCACCTAACCCCACCCCTAACCCTACCCATCACAGTGACGTCACTCGCTTCATTTGAGTGCATTGTGTCTGACATTGCATCGAGTGATGCAATCTCAGCTTGCATCATGAGGGCTGCATCCAGATACTATTGGGATTGGCTAATCAGGAGGACCGGGAATGGCGGGCCGGTCCGGTGTCCCTAGCTGTCTGCACTCTGAGCAGTCGCACTTTTTTCATACATTTAATTATTTATTTATTTGACCATAGCCTCACTCTTTTAATTCATTATTTTACCGCAGATCCGCTCTTTTTATTTATTTTCTCGCAGTTCCATGAGCAGAATGCAGCCTGCAGGTTAATGATGTCCAACTAAGAAATCTAGGAAGTCCATTTCTTGTCAGGTGTTGACTTTTAATCTTCACTCAGAGACACATAAACAAATTAAACAAAATATAACCCTAAATTTCAACCATCACGGATGCGGTAAAGAAAACTGTCTGACTCCGCTGTCTTCTAAACAACGCACTGCCGTCAGATTTGACAGACCGGAGTTAAAGAGCCAGCACAGAATTTATAACATGCTACATATCCTCAATGGAAAATTCACAGAATATCCATCTGAACAACACATATGAATATTCAAAGTTCTCAAATGCAAACAATTCAACACAAAATATTCAACCCCACAGTCTAAACACATGCACTATTGGTGAATTGATTGTGTGTGTGAAAGTGATGTGTATGGGTGTTTCTAAGTATCGGGTTGCGGCTTAGAGGGCATCCGCTGTGTAAAACATATGCTGGAATAATTGCCGGTTCATTCCGCTGTGGCGACCCCTGATAAATAAGAGACTAAGCCGAAGAAAAAAGAATAAAAAAAGCACTGACAAAGTAAGCTGTCAGAGTTAAACGCCAACCCCAACGAAATCTGAGGTTTGCTGTTATAAGAGGGCCTTCTGTACGTAACTAATGTTTCGTAAACTCGGGGAATGTTATCAGCAGTTTTCCGAGTTTAACAGCAGGCTAATCCTTCACTAAGCCACATCTTCTGGGTGTTTGGTTTAGAGCTCCAACAAAAGCGCAGACGTGCAAGACCGGCCCAGAACGCATCATTAATTCTCATATGGAGGCCAGACACTTGTGGTCCGCTGTTTTCCACACCCTGTTGAAAATCCACAATTACTCTGATTATGAACATTGTGCAATCCAACCTGCCGGCGCGTAAGTTCACAGAGACAGCATTTACAGGTGATTATTTTTTCATATGTGTGAGCTGTATTTATTCAGGAGCGCTGAATAAGAGGCATTGTGCTCAACCTCTGCGTGATTAACGCTGAATTATTACGTGGTCTCGGCTTCAGATCTGCCGTTTGCCAAAACCAAGTATCTTTCACATTGCAGAAATCTGGTTTTGTAAAAAAAGAAAGGGTCGTTTACGATTGTTATTTCCCATTTTGCACTCACATTCGACCTCGGAGGAACTCTTTATTACATTAAAATAAATCTCCTCATTTACCCTTGTGCTTGCTTTAATATGTGATTAATACCAAGACTAGTATTACCAAAGCATCATATTCTGGTTCACATAAAGCCCGGCTGAATGGGACGGCCAAGAAAAATGTACAGCTAAAAAAAAAAAAGCTACAGGTGCTCAGTTATGTGCCAGAATCTGAAAGGGACCAAGGAGCTCTCATAGTTGGAAAAATCTAACATTACCATATGTTTTTTTCTGCGATATAGATATATATATATATATATAGGAAGTGGAAGTGGCTTTTGCATCTGAACTCTTCATATATATATTCGATTACGAACACAATTTCAGCAGATTACATAAGTGTAACGAAATCATCCATGTAAATTGATTGGAATAATCTTGTAGTGGAGTGAATTGAACAAATTGCAATCATTTATTATTCCAGTCGATCTAAACGGATGATTTATTCATGTGTGGAAGTTAAAAATGAAATGAGCAGCGCTTTATGGCTTCCCGAAGAGTCAAGCTGTAGTCAGATATTCAGAATTGAATAGGCGTGGGAATCCCTGGTTTACACACGATACTATATTATCATGATATTTTGCCCTCGATAATGACAGATCACGATACCAGTGATAAATCACAAGAAAACCATCCATGATAATTGTAAATGAAGTGTAAAAATGCATTAAAACTTTTAATTAAGAATTCATTCAGATCTTTTGTACCTTTAACTAAATATTGATACTTGGTGCAAGATCGGCCGCAGCTTGAGGCTCATGTGGACTTTAACTTTTTCATTTGTGTTTGGCAGATGGGGGTTTCTGTGGTCGACGCCTCGGTCGCGGGTCTCGGCGGATGCCCGTTTGCCAAAGGAGCATCAGGCAATGTTTCTACTGAGGATCTTCTGTATATGCTGCACGGACTTGGGATCGAAACTGTGAGACTCTTTAGTTTTCTGTAGTAATCCTCATAAATGCTGTGCTGTGGGAGTTTTTGGACACAATGAATGCAGGAATGTCATTACACATTGAATATGAAAGCAACTGACATCTGCAAATACTGGAGATCTGCTGAGAAATCTTAGATTGATGAGCGACTTTTGCAGTTGTGTATTTTGATTGATTTGTTAAGTAATTTAGTGAGTGATTAATTGATTGATTGATTGATTGATTGATTGATTGTTTTTTGTTGATTGATTGGTTGGTTGGTGGGTTGATTTGTTAGTAGATTTGTTGGTCTGTTGGTTGGTTGGTGGGTTGGTCTGTTGGTTGGTTGATTTCTTGGTTGGTTGATTGATTTGTTGGTTGATTTCCTGGTTGGTTGGTTGGTTGGTTGGTTGGTTGATTTCCTGGTTGGTTGGTTGGTCTGTTGGTTGATTTCCTGGTTGGTTGGTTGGTTGGTTGATTTGTTGGTTGCTTGGTTGATTTGTTGGTTGCTTGGTTGATTTGTTGGTTGCTTGGTTGATTTGTTGGTTGCTTGGTTGATTTGTTGGTTGGTTGGTTGGTTGGCTAGTTGGTTGGTTTGTTGGTTGGTTAGTTGGTTGCTTGCTTGCTTGGTTGCTTGGTTGGTTGGTCTGTTGGTTGATTTCCTGGTTGGTTGGTTGGTTGGTTGGTTGGTTGGTTGGTTGGTTGGTTGGTTGGTTGGTTGATTTCCTGGTTGGTTGGTTGGTCTGTTGGTTGATTTCCTGGTTGGTTGGTTGGTTGGTTGGTTGGTTGATTTCCTGGTTGGTTGGTTGGTCTGTTGGTTGATTTCCTGGTTGGTTGGTTGGTTGGTTGGTTGGTTGATTTGTTGGTTGCTTGGTTGATTTGTTGGTTGCTTGGTTGATTTGTTGGTTGCTTGGTTGATTTGTTGGTTGCTTGGTTGGTTGGCTAGTTGGTTGGTTTGTTGGTTGGTTAGTTGGTTGCTTGCTTGCTTGGTTGCTTGGTTGGTTGGTCTGTTGGTTGATTTCCTGGTTGGTTGGCTGGTTGGTTGGTTGGTTGGTTGGTTGGTTGGTTGATTTCCTGGTTGGTTGGTTGGTCTGTTGGTTGATTTCCTGGTTGGTTGGTTGGTTGGTTGGTTGGTTGGTTGGTTGGTTGGTTGGTTGATTTCCTGGTTGGTTGGTTGGCCTGTTGGTTGATTTCCTGGTTGGTTGGTTGGTTGGTTGGTTGGTTGATTTCCTGGTTGGTTGGTTGGTCTGTTGGTTGATTTCCTGGTTGGTTGGTTGGTTGGTTGGTTGGTTGATTTGTTGGTTGCTTGGTTGATTTGTTGGTTGCTTGGTTGATTTGTTGGTTGCTTGGTTGATTTGTTGGTTGCTTGGTTGATTTGTTGGTTGGTTGGTTGGTTGGCTAGTTGGTTGGTTTGTTGGTTGGTTAGTTGGTTGCTTGCTTGCTTGGTTGCTTGGTTGGTTGGTCTGTTGGTTGATTTCCTGGTTGGTTGGCTGGTTGGTTGGTTGGTTGGTTGGTTGGTTGATTTCTTGGTTGGTTGGTTGATTTGTTGGTTGCTTGGTTGGTTTGTTGGTTGGTTGGTTGGTTGCTTGCTTGCTTGGTTGCTTGGTTGGTTGGTTGGCTAGTTGGTTGGTTTGTTGGTTGGTTGGTGGGTTGGTCTGTTGGTTGGTTAATTTCTTGGTTGGTAGGCTGATTTCTTGGTTGGTTGGTGGGTTGGTCTGTTGGTTGGTTAATTTCTTGGTTGGTAGGCTGATTTCTTGGTTGGTTGGTGGGTTGGTCTGTTGGTTGGTTAATTTCTTGGTTGGTGGGTTGATTTCTTGGTTAATTGATTGGTTGGTTGGTTGAATTCTTGGTTGATGTATTGATTAGTTGGTTGGTTTGTTTATTGATTTTTTTAGGTTGATTGATTGATTGGTTAGTTGTTGGTTGATTAGTTGGTTTGTTGGTTGGTTAGTTGATTGGTTAGTTGGTTGATTTCTTAGTTGATTGATTGATTGAATGTTTGGTTGATTGTTTTTTTTAGGTTGATTGATTGATTGATTGATTGATTGATTGATTGATTGATTGATTGATTGATTGATTGATTGATTGATTGATTGATTGATTGATTGATTGATTGTATTTTTACAATGGAACTAGTTAAATAATTTAGTATAGAAGTGGAACTAGTTAAATAATTTGTGCAGTCTTACAGCTTTAAAGAGAGAATTTATATTGGATTAATGTTTTCATCCAAAATATTGATATAAATATTTATGTAAACTGTATAATAGTTGTTTATTGTGGTTCATAAATAAGAGAAGTGCAATAAAAAACAAAATAATAGGAAAAAATTACATTTAACCAATAATTAGAGCGGGAAAGAAGTTCGCTGGTTTAAACCTCGGCTCAGTTGGTGTTTCTGTGTGGAGTTTGCATGTTCTCCCTGCCTTCGCGTGGGTTTCCTCCGGGTGCTCCGGTTTCCCCCACAGTCCAAAGACATGCGGTACAGGTGAATTGAGTAGGCTAAATTGTCCGTATGAGTGTGTGTGTGTGTGAATGTGTTTCCCAGAGATGGGTTGCGGCTGGAAGGGCATCCACTGCATAAAAAGCTTGCTGGATAAGTTGGTGGTTCATTCCGCTGTGGTGACCCCAGAATAATAAAGGGACTAAGCCAACAAGAAAATGAATGAATGAATGAATAATTAGAGCTTAAACTATTAAGTTATGCTTTATATAATGATGATTTATCTGAAATTTTTAAATAGTCCCAAGATGTGAAATACAGTCAGAAATTGTCCTTAATAATGTGCAGTTTTTCATAATGCAAAATCTCACAACTGCACATCTTTATATTTTATTGTTAAAGCAATAACTGCAAGAAAACTGTGTTCAAAGCAAATGCCGCTTGCTCTGATATTTTGTAAATACACACAAAAAGCAATGCACATATTTTCATGTTTGTCTTTGGTATCCAAATGCATTCTGAGGTCACTCTATATGTTTATGCATGTGCCTCGACTACACTCCCAGTTTTTCCATTACTCAGATTTCCCTGAACAATTGAAGAATATATGAAATCCCATATGAACGGCATTTACACATGGGTGTGCGAGAGGCAGTCTGGAGAGTATTATTTGATCAAATTGTAGAAAAAAAACGTCCTGACATACCTGATATTCTGCTGCTGTAATTATGTTCTACAGTTTCTCACACACATTTTTTTTTAATCCACACCCTTTAAATGCCTGGTCTTTTCAATCCTCACCCAGACAACACTGACCTGTGAGTTTGTGCAGCTCGTGCGCCCTCTGCTGTCTGTGTTTATGGATGCTGTGCGTGTTCTGTTTGTGTGTTTTTGATGCAGGGAGTGGATCTGCTTAAAGTCATGGAGGCTGGAGATTTCATCTGTAAAGCCTTAAACAGAAAGACCAACTCCAAGGTCAGCCAAGCGACCAGAAACAACTAGAGTTTACATTACAAGAGACAATAAATGCAGTGTGTTTTGTCAAAATAACAAGTTCAGCGCAGCATCAAAATAATCACAGTATATGATATGTGTGTATGTGTGTGTGCGTGAGTGAGTGTTATCATAATAGTTTTCTTAATAAATTCATCATAAATGTATTTATTTATTTAACTGGGGTGTCACGGTGGCCCAGCGAGTAGCACAATCACCTCGCAGCAAGAAGCTCGCTCGCAAGGTGCTCCGGTTTCCCCCACTGTCCAAATACATCCTCTATAGGTGAATTGAATAAGCAAAATTGGCCGTGGTGTATGAGTGTGTGTGTGTGTGTGTGTGTGTGTGTGTGTGTGTGTGTGTGTGTGTGAGTGTACATGGTTGTTTTCCAGTGTTGGGTTGCAGCTGGAAGGGCATCCGCTGCGTAAAACATGTGCTGGACAAGTCGGCGGTTCATTCCGCTGTGATGACCCCTGATTAATAAAGGGACTAAGCGGAAAACAAAATTATTTATTTATTTATTTATTTATTATTATGTTTGTTTATTAATTTATTTTTATTATTAATTTATTTTGTTATCTGTTATTTTTTATAATTTATTTTTATTTTTTTATTATTTATTTATTTATTTACTTGTTTTAAATTTGTATTATTTATTTATTATTTATGTATTATTTTTTATTTATTTTATTATTATTATTTGTTTGATTAATTATTTAAATGTTTTTTATCATTATTTATTTATATTTTTATAATTTATTTATTAATTAATTTATTTTGATTATTTATTTAATATTTTTATTATTGTTATTTTGTTAGTTTATTTCATTTATTTATTTATTTTAAATTTTTATGATTTATTTAATATTTATTTATTTTATTGTTATTATTTTGTTTATTAATTAATTTTATTAATTAATTTATTTTATTATCTATTTTTATAATTTATTTGTTTATTTATATTTATTTATTTTAATATTATTATTTTGTTTATTAAGTAGTAAATTGTATTTATGTATTCATTTTACTATCTATTATTTTATCATTTATTTATTTTTGTTCAATTTTTTTATTATTTATTTTTACTTATTTTATATATATATATATATATATATATATATATATATATATATATATATATATATATATATATTAGTTTATTTATTTATTTATTTATTTATTGAGATTTATACATAATGTCATAGCTAATTAATTAAGCTTTGCATTAAAGTTTGTTAGCATAAATCAAAATACAGTCGAGAGGCAACTATTTGAAAATCTGGAAAATAATAAATAAATATATAAAAAATAAATCAAAACACTGAAAAAAATCACCATTAAATGTTCACTTAAGTTCTTAGCAATGCATATCACTTATAAAATAGCTTCTGATACATTTATGATATGAAATGAATAAAGTGTCATCTTAAAACATGATCTTTATTTGATATTGTAATGATTTTTGGCATAATTCTTCTTTTTTGGGGTGTTTTATTTGACACACAATGCATTTTTGGCTGTTCCTACAAATAAACCGGTGCAACATAAGACTGGTTTGTGCTCCAGGGTCACACATGCACACACACATCATAGTTTTGATGAGCTATACCACAATATTCTGCTTCCGTATTTCACTTCAGATCAAAAATGTTATTTAAAAAATCTTTTGTCCAACGTGTTGCCTAATCTGCAGTGTTATCTAAGGATGTGTAATACATGTTACATGTGTGTATGTGTTAAACTGCAAATTTCATGAGCATTTCAAAGATTATAAGAGAAAGTTTCTAGCATGAATACCGTGATCGCCTTGAAACCCGTAAAGATGTCTCTTTTGATATCAGACTTCATGACTAATAGCGTGCCAAATTATCACCAACTGGAAAAAATATTAGAGTAATTTTTAGTAAATACCATAGTGTTTTTTGAGCCATACTTTTGCCGTGTATTAAAGCCTAATGTGTATAGTTTACAAAAGTTCAGATGCAAAAACATCTAGATGCTGTCTGAAAATTTGTGAATTCATAAATGCATCACATTAATGGCAAAATAATTTATTTTCATGGTCTTTAAAGTGATATAACTCAACATAAACATAGAAGGAAGAGAAAAAACTCATTATCAATACATATTTCAGATGGCACTTGGAGGTTTTTGCATCTTAGGGAGTCCAAACTCGGTCCTGGAGGGCCGGTGTCCTGCAAAGTTTAGTTCCAACCCCAATCAGACACTCCTGGGCTACCTAATCAAGGCTTTGGAAGCATCCTGCAGGTGTGTTGAGACAAGTTGGAGCTAAAATCTGCAGGACACCGGCCCTCCAGGACTGAGTTTGGACACGCCTTTCAAATCTTTGTTAATAAATACTTCAAATATTGAATTGATACGGTAGTATACGTGTTTGCACTGTTGTATACCATACTATAACTTAGTCCAGTATAAACAATGTGTTTTACTACTAGTTGTATTACCATTGAAACTACAGAATTACCACAGCAGATTAACTCAAGTACTTTACAATAGATTGGCTTAAATCTCAATAGTATTTGCTACTAATCTCAATAACAATTTAGTTTAAGTGTCAATTCACACCATTTACACAATACTTAAACCCAACTACTACATTGCTAACTATAAATAAGCAGCTAATCCATAGTTTATTGAGCTAAAAGTCTTAGTTATTAGCGTGAATTGTACATTAAAATAAAGTGTGACCGTAAGGTACATCAGGTGGGCAGTTAGCTCGCAGCGCCATCTGTTGGTAAAAACAGTTACTGCCTTTTTGCTCTGTAAGCCAGCAGTTGTTTTGCACTGCATTAACGGGATGTTTGTAAAACGGGAACATTTCTGGTGACAGGACACCAAAAACTGACAGTCTCATCAGATAAATGTGACATCTGTGTACCGTGAGCTTAAATAATCATCAATGTTTTACTGACGGATATCCGAGTGGCCTGAAGGCGAGTAACAACTGTCGTGTTTGCATGAAGTGTGTGTGTGTGTGTTTGTTATTGTGTGCACTGCAGCCATATGAGCCTTACACTGCTAGTCAGAACTATAAAATGTATTTTATTAATAAGCAGGGTTAATCATTCGAGAATTAACAATGTCTAATGTCTTCCCAGCATGACAAAAATACTACTATTAATTTATATTAAATGCTATGGTGTTTTTGAACGATGCTAAGTAGCTAATATTAAAGAAAATCATTGATTGAACATTATAAAGTAATAAGCCATAGATATATACACTCATTATATATATATATATATATATATATATATATATATATATATATATATATATATATATATATATATATATATATATTCGTATATCATTCATTTCAAAGGAGCGCTACCCTGTACCAAGATGGCGGCGCTATTGACGCATTCCGTCCAATAGACAACAATAAGCCAGGCGACATCTAATGTATATATCTATGGTAATAAGCAAGTTTACAAGGTATAGTTAGGCTATACCAACATTACATTGTAAAAAGCATATATGTTAATGAATAGTTTACTTATTTTGTGATTCACAAGTATTTATTTATGGCTGTGAATTGCATTATGCGATGTTGATCTCTGCTCTGTAGACTGTAGCTGTTGACAATTCAACTACAGTTTAACAAAATGACTTTTATTGACATATTAGTAGTTTGGGGTATAAGAAAATAGCTAATATAGAGAGAAATTAGTCTGTAAAATAACAGCTATATAGCTGAAAAATCCAGCTTAAACCAGTCTAAGATGGTTGGCTGGTTTTAGCTGGTCGACCAGCCTAGTTTTCGAGGGGTTTTAGCCACTTTCAGGCTGGTTTCCTGTCATTTCCAGCCTGGTTTTAGCTGGACAGGCTGGAAGATGACCAGCTAAAACCAGCTTGACTAGGACTGGGAGCCAGCTATGTCCAACTTAAAGCAGGATGATCAAGCTGGTTTTAGATGGGTTTAGCTGGTCATTTTCCAGCTAAGACGAGTATGCCTATAATAAAGTTAATTCTACAGTATGCTGTAGCATTTATTAACACATTGTTGTTAATATATTAGCTACTACAGTGTAGTTTAAAAACACTATAACATGAGTATATTTCCATGTGGGTTATTTCCATCTGTGTACTAAATTGCTAACTGCCGTCTTTCTACTAACATGAAATATATTTACCAAAATCCTTTTCCTACTATATTTAACCTGCCTTAATAATATTACTATCCGTCATGCCTTCTCAGTGAAGATTATGTGTTTACATGATATGTAATGTGATGAATAAACATTGTTTATTGAGCTTTAAACTCGTTGACGCTGACCTGTGTGTGTTTCTTCAGCTCTAGTTTAAATACAGGTGTGTTGTGGTCTAGTTTTACTCACTTTTCTCCATTTGGCTTGTTTATATGGTTCTCTCGTTGTTTCAGGTGAGTGTTAAACCGGCCTGTGTTTGAGCAGGTAACAGATATTCAGCTCTTTTCACTCTCGGTGAAAGCAAACAGATGGACTCAAGCCTTTATTACAGCCTGACCTGACCCCGGCGATTCATCAACAAAGAGCAGGTCAACCCTATTATAGATTGCATTGACATAGCAAAATAATGTGTAAATTTAATTTGTTTTCTGCCGCCTTCCATTGTTCTCTTTGTGTTTCACCTGGACGTATATTGCAGGCATTTGCAGTCAATACTACTTTATTAATCTCTATATGAGACAATGCAGTTTCAGGCACACAGAGTTAATTGAACAAACACAGAGTCAGGTGAAACCCTGAGATGATAATGCTGAATACACAGAAGTAGAGAAATAAATGGTGTATGTTTATAGAAAAACATACTGCATTTTTAAAGATATTTATAATATTTTGCATTGTTTTTTGCAGGCATATGCTGAAGTATGAAAGCTGTTTTATTATTCAAAACCAGGTATATTTTTGACCATAGTATATTTATTCTGACCATAATACAGGTTGTGGTTCTATTAGTTGTTATGCATTTTGTTTAGTAAATAACATATAACTGCATTATCCAATGCAATTTTGATTCTCAATTGAATTTGTATTAATTTAGGGCTATTTAGATATTTGTACAGGTAAACAGAGTAAAATATTGATGTAAATTGATGCTGTGGTGTAAAAGGTGCAACCATTAATAGAAGCATCAAGATGATAACCATAACTATAATTAGACAATTATGAATAAATAAAATGATGATTATAAAAATATTGTATTATAATCATATTTAAATAAATAATTAACATAATAATTATAAGTATTATATTATAATTATTCATTTAATAAAGAAATAAATCATAAAAAAACAATAGATAATAAAATAAATCGTAAAATAATTAAACAAACAAACCAACAAACAAATAATAATAATAAAATAAAAAATAAATAGTAAATAAATAATGCATAATTAATACAAATTTAAGATAAGTAAATAAATAAATAAAAAAAATAACAGATATTAAAAATAAAAAATTAATAAAAGTAATTAATAAACAAACAATAAATAAATAAATGAATACATTCATTTTCTTTTCGGCTTAGTCCCTTTATTAATCTGGGGTCGCCACAGCGGAATGAACCGCCAACCTATCCAGCATATGTTTTATGCAGCAAATGGCCTTCCAGCTGCAACCCATCACTGGGAAACACCCACACACTCTCATTCACAAACACACTCATACAAGGCCAATTTAGCTTACCCGATTCACCAATATAGAGCATGTGTTTTGACTTGTGGGGAAACCTGAAGCACCCGGAGGAAACCCACACGAACACGGGGAGAACATGCAAACTCCACACAGAAATGCCAACTGACCCAGACAGGGCTTGAAACAGCGACCTTCTTGCTTTGAAGCGACAGCGCTACCCACTGCTCCACTGTGTCGCCCTATATATATATATATATATATATACTATATATATAATAATATATATTTTTTCTCAATACATTAAATTTACAGACTTAAAATGTTTCACCAACGCAACTGATTAAATATATCAACAATTTATCAATTGAAGTCATGATCAGAACGTCTTTAAAAAGATGATAGGTTTCATATTTCCCACATAGTGGGTGTCTCATGCTGGGTTTTCATAATCCAACGTTTGGTCAAATATTGACATGTTAATATTTTAATACATGTTATTGACCCTTAATATAATACGTAAATAAGCATATTTATTCAATATAGGGTGTATACTGTGAATGTTATGACCAATTTATAATGCAAATTTCCTCGCACCCTGCACACTGTGTGCTATCATGAAATCTACAAGAGCGCATGCATGAGCGTTTGCTGCATCATGGGTGTGACATTAAAAACTCCAAACATAAATTTACAGATATGTTAACATTACATTGACACATCTGCTTATATTGTCCAAAACAGCTACCTAAAGACATGTGAGATCAGAAAATTATTAATCTGCAAACATATTTTAGATTTTTAATGAGGAAAAACAAACATGCGTTGTGAATGTGACCAAAAAAGTTCAACATGCTTTGTAGAAATCCTGTGAGTTAAACTGCACAATCCAAAAGAAACAGTGCTAATTGAAAGGATGAGAGTTATGTGTAGTTCAGATTTTAGCCCCGATTTTGGCTCGCCGACAGGTTTTGAGAAATCGCAGACAAATGCCTGAAATCACAGGCAAATTGCTGCTCGTGCACGTGAGTGACAATCACACAGTATGAACTATCAGACGCGATCTGAGAGAATCGCCGATGAGTCGCCAATGCCTGCGAGATATTTGGCGTGCTGAATATCTGGAGCTGTCGGCGATTCAAATCATGCCGTGTTAATTGAGTTCTAACTGAAAATAACATCAGCGATCGCCTACAGCCAATGAGAGAGCGGCATTCACTTGTGTGTGTGTGTGTGTGTATACCTGCTGCAGGCTGGCGGGAGGCTGGGGGAGAAGGTAAAAGCGCTCTTTTTCGGTTTATTTGGACCCACGAAATGGAGGAAAAACTAGTGGACTCAGGAGCAACCGTGTCTGTTTGACATTTCATACAGAAATAAATTAGTTTATTTTACGTTGAGGAGAAATGGGTAATTCCCTTTAAACCCAGGTGAGCAAACATGTACATGTTCTACCCCATTAAAGGCTTCTTTCTCATTATGTAGTTAATAACAAAAGATATACGAAGTGTTTTTGGCTGTGAGACGTAGTTTGGACGAAGTTGTCGGCGATTCTTCCTATAGTAAAGTCATGCAATGTGAAAGTCCCTGTCGCCGATCCATCTTGCAGTGTAAACAAAGCAGCGACGAAACGCAAGCCAGATAGACATGCAGTGTGAAAACATCTGTGACACGACTACTTTGAAAATCATGCAGTCTAAACTCGGCATTACGTTTTATAGAACAAACATGATTGATTTTATTTTATTTTGCATTCATAAGGCACAAAGCTTTGTTGTGAATGTGTCAGATGTGAAATCGGCACTTGTGGGACTTTAGTAAATCCAATATAATTGTTTAAAAACACTGACAGAGACATTTTTGAGTATATTTACACTACTGTAAAATACAAGCCTACAGAAAACACTTAGAAAAGGTTTCGATATTTTGATGAAAACACAATTTTTTTCACGGCAAGGTTAACATTTGCATGGAGTGGCTCATGTCATAAACAGCATAACACGTGAAAAGTGTCATCTTGACCATTATTAACCCCGGTGGGATAGAAGTTTAAGCAGGAGGATTTAGACATCCTCCTTAGTGAAATGTCTCATATATGTGTTTAGTGATGTTTGTAATGGTGATTTAGCGTGCTCCTGACGCCGGGCTTCAGGAAACACTTCATTAGACTTTAAAACATCTGGATGAAGGTGTTGAGCGCTGGAATGAAGACAAGACAGACTGATGAACCGTAATGAACATCAGATGCGCTGAAAAGCACATGTAAGACCTTTGCTCATGCACTGAAAAAAATAGTCATTTGATTTACAATTTAAGGTAAGTGGTTGCAAACAGGGCTTTAAACAATATAGGTTCAGTTTCACAAACAAGGCTTAGCTTAAATCAGGAGTAGGACTTCGTTAAATTAGCCACTTTTATAAAAATCCTGTAAAAAAACACATCATTATTGGTGTGAATTCTGCAGACACTAATGTATTTTAAGGTATCTAATCGCAAGTTACTTTCAGTTAAGACAGCTTAAACATGCAATTTAAAAAGACTAGCCTTAAGCATTGTCTGTGCAACCTAAGGTGAATGTAGTAATGTTCAACTATGTTTGCTTGTTTAAAGTCCGCCCATGACTATTGTTTGCAACCACTTACCATAAAAAATTGAGTAAATCCAATGAATAATTTTCTTCAGTGTGCTGGATATTCATCTCAAAGCTAAAAACATGAGAGACTCTGATTGCTCATTACCACTTTTATAGTTTACATCCTGAATCACAATCAGATTAGTACATTGCACAACATACAGTAGTCCACATTGTAAGGTATTGTGCAACACAAAATACAACCAGTACACTGAATAGAATAATTCATTGGACTTATACTCAATTTATTTTAAAGGTAAGTGGTTGCAAACAGCCTAACATAATAAGTTAAACAATACTAAATTTAATTTGTTTGTTTAAATTCAGCCCGTATGAAGCATTTGCACAACTTACCTTAACAAAATAGAGTAAATCGGATGAATCTTTTCAGTGATTAAAGAATAAATACAAAAGTAGTAAACAATTATCTGCTTTAATGCATGTTGCTTATTTTACTTTCAATTATTATTTGAAACTCGTTGCTCTTTCAAACGTCTTTAAATCACAATAAAGCTTATTTTGGACTCTCTTCTAAAGCACAGTGTAAAGGAAAAATAAAATCTGCCTTTTTTCCCTTGTAAAACAGTTTAAATCTCACAAATCTTGCTTTCCCACTACTGCAGCCAAATTCAGTATATTTACACTGTGTAATGCTTTTCTAAGTTATATATTTTTGTCTTATTTTTAGTGCAAATATCTGAAATTTATTTATTTATTCATTTATTTTATTTATCAATGTATTATTTATTTATATTTATTATTTATTTATTTTATTTATTTGGACAAGCATAAAATATTGTCTTTTTTTAACAAAAAAATGCATCAAAATGAAGTCAGTTTTTCCTTAAGACAATAATCTGCCATGGGGTAGACAAAATAATCATGTTTTTCATTTTGGCAATATATTATTTTTCTTACCTCATTGGCAGATTGTTGTGCTTTTTGATTTAAGAGTTGTTAGATATTTGGACTAGAAATAAAACAAAAACTCTATAAAATCTAAAATTTAAGTGACTTTTTCCCCCCTCAGAATTCTGAGCTTACATCTTTAAATTCAGGCACTTTGCAATTATTTTCATCAGATCTTTTATTAGATTGCAATTCTGAGTTTGAATCATGCTTACAATTTATAAGTTGAAACACTCTAAGGGGAAAAGTCGTAACTGCAAGATATGAACAGTTCTAGGAACAAATAAAGATTGATCAAATGTATTATTTATGGTCACATTTATTATAACATTTATTTGGGGTGTTAATGCACAAAGGGGCAGCATACTGCATAATATTAACACACAATTAAAATTTGAGAACTAACTAAAATATGATTCTGGACCACAAAACTAATATGTCAAAATTAAGTAAATTCTTCCTTAAAACAAGCAAAATAATGAAATTATCTTATGTCAAAAAAATAAATAAAATTGTTTGCTTACCCTATTGGCAGATGGAAGGTTAAACTCATTTAATTATGACATGGTATTTATTAAATTGAAACAATATGTTTTGCTTGTGAAAAAGTTGCTTCTTTATTTAAGAATTAATATTAAGATATTTGGACTAGCAACATATTTTTGCCGTGTACATCACATAAAAGTTGAATAAACAAGCTTTCCACTGATACATGGTTTGTCAGGATGGACAATATTTAAATATTAAATATTTATTCAAATTAAAATCTGAAATTGGAGAGAGAAAATTACCTTTAAAGCTCTCTAAATAAAGTTCTCAGCAAAGCACATTACTAAAAATAAGAGTAAAATAAAAAAATGATATATTTAAAGTATAAAAAAAATAAATAAAAAAAACAAGAAAAAAAAGATACAATAAATATTGAACACAATGTTTACATAATATTCTATTAATTTTTGGCATTAAACAAAAAAATCCCTAATTATACAATGGGTTTTGTGGTCCAGATTCATAAATGTGCAAATCAGAAATGTCTTTGATGAAGCCAGAGTTTTATCAAATGGCTCAAATAATGACCGATGACAACATCATCAGAGACTTTGACTGCTGGTCCTCGAACGTTGGTTTACCAGCAGCCTGGTGAATCCTCCTAAAAGCATGTCAAACAGAAAACAATTGCTCATTATGTAATAATCAAAAACTAAAATCTGCATTATTTGGTGTGAATTAAACCAGTGTTTCTCAACCACGTTCCTGGAGGAGCACCAGCTCTGCACGTTTACCATGTATCCTTCACAAAACCCACTAGATTCAGATCAGAGCTGTAATGGGTGTGACAGACAAAGCAGACATGCAAAACATGCAGTGTGGCTGATCCTCCGTGTACATGGTTGAGAAACACTCCATTAAAACACCGATAACTCACCTTACTCTGTGTAAAACAAGGCTGACTATAAACAAAACCAGCACCATTAATGCAGAGATGTATATCAGGAGGTACAGCAGCTGATCTGGGATAAAAACGATAATTTGTTTAATTACAGCAGATGACAAAACACTCAAAACATTACATTACTTATCTTAATTGAGCTGAAACAACACAATTCTTGAGGTTTTCTTTGCGACAACTTAATTGCTTTATGTTCAGTCCACTTTCTATTAGGGGACTTAATTCATTAATGTTTCCCCAACACTAATTGATTAGGTTAACATAATTGTTTAGACAAATTTAAGTGGACTGAACATAAAACAATTGAGTTGTCCACCTAAAAACCTCAAGATTTGTGTTGTTTCAGCTCATTTTAGATAGTTAGTTTGAACAAGCATCCATAATCATTTTACGTTCAAGCTAAAAATCCCACATTTCGATGAATGGACTCACCACTCAACAGCTTCTGCTGGACGTGTGATTCATTGGTTTCTTGCTGTCCGTTGCTTGAGTCATTGGACTGTCCATGTATGAGATTTGCTCCATCTATCCGTTGCTGATCAGGGCTCGGTTCATTGCTAGGTTGTTGTTGTGTGTTTGGTTCATGAGGTTTTCCATGTAGTAAACTGTCTTTTCTCCTTGAGCGCTCTATGATTTATCACAGTGAACACATTAATCACAATGAGAATATTCCAGCAGTAACACAAGCAGAAATCAAACACACAGATGTTAAAGTCTGTGTGAAATCAAAGATTATGTTGTGTTTATTTTGCTAGCTCACATTGCTAGATTTAAAGGGAACAATGAATCCGTGCAAGTTGATTGGTAATCTACAATCTTTAGTGTGAGCATCTGCTTCTGGATTGGCTCTTATTCTGTTGACGTCAGTTTGACACAGCCACAGTATTATTAACCACACTCTTCTTACTGTTCGTTTGCTATCAGGGAATGATGCGCATAAAAGTAAGCCCCGCCCTCTACTTATCATTATGTTACAATTGTGAGTAAATCAACATACTGAAACAAAAGCCTCAGCAACTTCTGTTTCATGCAGACTTTAAAAACACAATGAAATGGAAGTTAACTAAAGGACTGATTGCGCCTCCCTAAAGGAATGAGACCCAGCCCTAAAGGAATGATAGTCCCGGCCCAAAGGACGGATAGCCCAGCACTAAAGGAATGACAGTCCCATTCTAAAGGACTGATAGTCCCGCCTTACAAAACTGATAGCTTCACCCTAAAGGACTGATAGTCCCGCCTTAAAGGACTGTTAGCCCCTCCCTAAATACTAATAGGCCCGACCTATAAGAATGACAGTCCCGTCCTAATGGAATGATAGTCCCGCTCTAAAGCAATGATAGTCCCACCCTAAAGGACTGATAGCCCCTCCCTAAATACTGATAGCCCCTCCCTAAAGGAATGAAGGCTCGCCCTAAAGGAATGATAGCCCCTCCCTAAATACTTATAGCCCTGACCCTAAAGGACTGACAGTCCCGCCCTACAGAACTGATAGTCCCACCCTAATGGAATGATCACCCCGTCCTAAAGGACTGATAGCCCCACCCTAAAGCAATGATATTCCCTCCTTAAAAGACTGATAGCCCCACCCTAAAGCAATGATATTCCCTCCTTAAAAGACTGATAGCCCCACCCTAAAGCAATGATATTCCCTCCTTAAAGGACTGATAGCCCCTCCCTAAATACTGATGGCCCTGCCCTAAAGGAATGACAGTCTCGTCCTAATGGAATGACAGTCTCGCCCTAAAGAAATGATAGTCCCGCCTTAAAGGAATGACAGCCCCACCCTATAGCAATGATAGTCCCACCCTAAAGGACTGATAGTCCCGCCCTAAATTACTGATAGACCCTCCCTAAATACTGATAGCCCCGCCCTAAAGGATTGACAGTACCATCCTATTGGAATGATAGTCCCGCCCTAAAGGAATGATAGTTCCGCCCTAAAGGAATGATAGTCCTACCCTAAAAGACTGATAGCCCCGCCCCAAATGGCTAATAGTCCTGCCCTAAAGGTCTGATAGCCCTGCCTAAAGGACTAATAGTCCCACCTTAAATGACTGATAGCCTCACCCTAACTGACTGATAGCCCCACCCTAAAGGACTAATATCCCCACCCTAAATGACTGATAGCCCCACCCTAAAGGACTAGTAACCCCACCCTAAATGACAGATAGCCCCACCCTAAAGGACTGATAGCCCCGCCCGAAAAGACTAATAGCCCCACCCTAAATAACTGATAGCCCCGCCCTAAAGGCATTTCATGTGACCAGAAGTTAAGAAAACTCTTTGAGTGGGAGGCAAGGTTATGGTGTTTGATTAAAAATGGAGGCAAGTTCATTTTTTCAAAATAATTGTATAAAGGAGCACAGACACATTGTTTATAACAAGCAGTATTATATTTACACTTATAAAAACAATAATAGTACATTTTGATTTCTTTCCAACTTTAAGCTAGCCAAAAACAATCCAAAAGTACTCACTGAAGAGGGACTTGTCTTGGAAAATTAGCTTCAGCTCATCACACTTATATTGGTGATGATGATGCAGTCCGGCACACGTGCATGGGTGATGCAGTACTGAACCCACTGTTTCCACAAATGCTGCCCTGCATTCGACGTCCTCCCCAAGAAAGAAGTCTGGGTCTAGGAGATACAGCCAGTCACTGGTGGAATCAAATGCAGATTCCTCCGCCTCAAAGCATTTGGACAGGAACCGGTTAAAAACCTGCCTGTGAATAATAATCATAAAAAAAAACAGCTGGTTTTAAACAGCGGCACCTTGGGAAGAATAAACTCTCTGACTGGCATGGATTTATTCAAAGCATGTTTAATTTGATATGACAGTTCTTATTATAATCTCGACTCCTGAAGGAATGCGTTATGTAAATAATAGAGATGCATGTTGCTCTTTCCAGAATGCATCTAAAGGATTTTCCATTCATTTTCTTTAAAGTGGATTGATATACAACACATGTATAATTCAAGTGAATTAAAATACTTTAATATGATAGGGAACATTTGATTATGGCTGTATTCGTTGTTTAAATCAGGGGTTCCCAAACTTTTCAGCCCGCGACCCCGAAAACAATAATGCCAGTGACTCGTGACCTCCACATTCCTTGGACGTGGTTATAAATAGGGCTGTGCGATTAATCCAAATCGAATCTCAATTGCGTATTAAAACGTTGCGATTAGCTAATATGACACATTATTCAACTTTCCTCACTCAGAGCAAATGCATGACTGCCGTCCACTGGCCATCTGGCAATTCTGGCAAATTCCAGAAGGGCCGGACCAATTTTTAAATGTGGGCCGGTCAGTTCATGTTTTTTTAATATGTACTGTTTTTAAGTGCAGACAGCTTTTATCTCTTGCTAGATGTGATGTTATGATGATCGTAATAAATAGTAATAAATGTTAAACATTTTGCCCAATCGGCAACTGCCTCCTGGTTTTAAGATGGGCCGACCCAATCCGAAGTTACCCGGACATAATCAAAATCTGGCAAGAATATCATATTATTTCACCATCTGTACACCAAAATAACTAGTGAATGTGCGTGTCCGTGGGTGGGGCTGTGTCGGTGTGGTAATGTGGGCTGGTGTGGGTACAGTGCCAGGGCTGAATTTTTGTCCCAGTCAGCCCCTGCTGCCGTCTGTGTGTGACAGTCTTACTAGCCAAATGAGTGAGCACACTTTCCTTCTGAAAAAACTGAAGCCTAAAGGCAAATAACAAACTGGCCAGCACATTCATCTCTTATCAGAAATGGCCATTTGAATAATAAAAATAATTCAAACAAAATATAATAATATTAATAATAATAATATGCCTGTGGATTCACTGCCCGTTTCCGGCCCGTGTCAATCGGGTCACATGCGGCAGCTGTAAGCGAGCCGACGCTGCCGCATCCGAGCCAAAATCGGGCCCGCGAGTAATGTGCTCTGCACAGTCTCTGGCGCGACTCAGTCTTCATATACCCTCAAATAAAACCTTTTGGTATTACACGGGTACTTACAACCATTTGAGTTGATATACCAGCAAATGCAGTCTATAATGTAAACAAAGCGTAGGCACTGCGTTTAACCTTTGAATAAAATGCAAACAGCACATATCCTATAACAAAAACAATCAAACAAAGGACAAAATGAATAATAATAAACGTATATTGATTGCAAGAAACAAACAATACCAAAAATGAACAAATTATTTTGTAGTGCACAAGAACGTCAATATACAAACAATAAACCTGACCTCCTTGCTTGTTTGGATCGGATTTTTGTCTGTCTGTTCTTCATCGTCCACTGCATCACTTGCTCTTTTTCCTCACCCTTATTATTAATATCACAACTATTTGGCCGTTTAAAGAAACCTCTCACACTCAGCTGCTGTGACATTTTGCAACTGTACACATCGGTGACAAACATAGATATATACACTAGATATCGCATAGGGACCCTCAGCATGCGTCAATAGCGCCGCCACATTGGTACAGTGCTCCCAGGACAAACGTCATTCAACCGCACTAGTCAAGACAGTGTTATTACGTAAAGATGCGGGACTTTAGTGCTGTCTACGGGTGTAGTAACGAGCAAACATAGAAAACAAAGCACAAAGGCAGAACATTTCATAGGTAATATTAACTTTTTTTCTGTTTTTGTCGTTATTGATGATAACAGTCACTTACTGCATTCACCATACGGCAATGCAGCTCCAACTCGCACTAAACACTCGGCTTATGCTAGTTTTGTTGAATAAAATCAGCAAAAAATGCAAAAGAAATATGACAACGAGATGCTGCTCTGCCAGAAACTTGTATTATTGTCGACTAACGTTAGTGAACGAGTCGTTCGGGGGATTCATTCACAAACGAATCGCTCCCTCAGTCAGTATGAGCAGTGAAAGCAGGAGAGGAGCTGTGTTTCAGGACATGATTAGATCAGATTTAACAGGGAGGGTGAATAGTACATTTCTGTTCACACAAACACAAGCTTTTTGTCAGGAATGCCCGTGCGGTCACTGATCCATCAATGTAGAAAAGTGATGTAAAATTATAAGTTTCGTAATTAGAAAAAAAAATTACACACTAACATCCAGGAAAACTCCCGATCATAGATATATGTGTATATGTGTATATCTCTGGCTTTGGATGGCCACAGTCCTCCACTGTACCTTGGTCCCGCATTCATTTCAAAGGAGCACTACCCTGTAGCAAGATGGCGGCGCTATTGACGCATTCCGTCCAATAGACAACAATAGGCCAGGCGACATCTAATGTATATATATCTATGGGTGACAAAGAGGAGACAAAACAAGGGCAATCGCCATCATCTGGACAGGAGTGGGAATTACAGTTATCTGCAAATTACAATAGATCCCCCTTAGCGTAATCCGTCAAAATGATGGATCACCTTCAGATTTTTCCGTCACTGCTGGAAAAAATCTGTCAATGACAGAAAATATTCGGTTAACGCGACCTTCGGTTAATGCGACCTCTGATATATATATATATATAAATGGTTCCTACCAATGGCCAGTGCAAACCTACGCCCTTGCTAAAATGTCAACTAAAAGTACTGCCAGTGACACTCAATCTATTATCAAGCAACAGCAAAGTACAATTTCAGAGTTGTTTGCTAATATAAGTATAACCAACACAATCTCACGGCAATTCGTAACTTTTTCATTTAGTGGCTAATTCGTATGAATTCGTACGATCTAATTCGTACAATTTAGTACAATTTGCTTATCCCCCAATGACGGTTGGGGTTAGGGGTGGGGTTAGGTGCCACGCCTCCTTTTTAAAATCGTATCATTTCTTACGAATGAAATCGTACGAATTCGTACGAATTAGCCACTAAACTGGCAAAACGTAAAATACTTACGTTTTCTCGTGAGATCAGGCTGGTATAACGGTCTGCAGCATCATCTAGTTAGTACGGAGCCGTTTTGACTGGAGCAGTGATGTTCATGACGCGTCCAAGCATTTATATCTCAAAATTAACATTATTTTTCTTACAAATGCTACAAACAAACACGGCCAAAAAACTGTTTCCCCGCTACTCCTGCCAGCTGATCACCCATCACCTGTGAGCCCTTACGTAAGCAGGTGAGCTGACGTGACGTATAGGTGGAGTCAATCTATATCACTAAACCACTCGATCAGTGACACAGAATAATACTTTATAATATTATTAATCTTATTCAATCCTTCAACAAATAAACAAATAAAATATAAATTTATATAAATATCTCAAATGGCTCCAACAATAAGGTAATATCTTTTAAGTTCCTTTTTTTTTAGCACTCACTGCATTTTAGCAGTAAGAAGCTCCAATACAAAATATTGAATTATTGACTTGACTACTAATTTAATTTGCAAATCAAATCGAAATCGCAATCTGTCAACAAAAAAAATTAAAATAAATCGCAATTAGATTTTTTTCCCCGAATCGCACAGAATATAAACACATAAATGCATATACAAATGTTACACACACAATAATGGACTTATATAAACACAAGCATATTGACAACACAAAAAAGTGCCACAGTCTAACAACCATATTAAATTCGGTTGCGCTGGTCTAAAAAAATAGCAGCAAATCGTGCCAAACACGTCTTGCACCTAATTGCACCGGGTGTATGATAGTGTCCATTAACTTGTTTTTAAGATCCCCTGAAGTAACTTGAAATCTGCAGCTTTGTTGATATGTGACATCATTGATTAGCTCCTCCCCCTTTTTAAAAAGAGCCAATAGCATCACAGTCTAGCAATTTACCAAGTCAAGTACTGGACTGTCATCTGAGGCTTGTGGACCCTGCTGTACTATACTGCTCAGTGGAAACGAGCCAGTTCTTAGAATTTTTGTGTGCGGTTTTTGCTATAAGTTTTCAGTTCTAACCTGCACGAAGCATCCTCAAAGCAGCTGTCCAGCGCTTCCAAACAGGTCCAGGGTGTCTGCGTCTGCTCGCTCACACAGGATCCGTAGTGGATAAGAGCCTTCATCTCCTGGCATTGCTGGTCTTGTGCACCACATTCACAGAACACCAGTGTTTCAGCCACACTGTGAGGAAGAGCCGAGTAGAACTGCCGTATCGCCTCTGTGCACTGATTACATGAGGAAGCCTTGCACTCCTGGAGAAGCGGCACCATGGGCCTGTTACAGCTCTCCTCTCCAAGACAAGCTGCAATCTCCTCAAGACAAGGTCTGTCTGCGTGGAGTGCTGGAAGGACGGAGTACAATAAGGGATTACAGCATGCTCACAATTAAAGATGATGCACAGTGCTTTTAATTGTGCGTTTTTGACATAGTCTTAACTGAAATAGGAAGAGAGGGCGAGGCATACCCAATTTTCCTCCCCCCTCCCCCCCTTTTTTGGCTATGCAACCACACATAGGCTGCGCCGCATACGCGTGCACTTGATGCAGAAGTATAAATCAGCCTATAGGAGTAGGGGGTATAAAACAGAAATGGGATCGGGCCTTACCGTGTGCTTTGTGTTCACTGGCTTCAAGATGTTTGTTTTTTAGAGCTGGAAAGCAAGGGACAGTCCACAAAAACAAAAAGAAATCTGTCAGGATTTATTCTGATCCTCAAAATCCATTTTGCTAAACCTTCTTCTGTTCTTCTGAATTAAAGAAATGCCAAATTGAATTGATTGACAAGTGGTACATTTAGGTTGTTTCTTAGTTTCTTAGGAACTCTGACTATAAATAAAAAAGCCCTGCTGTCTGCTTTTATGATACTTTTATTCATTTGTCTTGGACTTAGTGCATTTATTCATCCGGGGTCACCACAGCGGAATGAACCGCCAACTTATCCAGCATATGTTTTACACAGCTGATGCCCTTCCAGCTGCTAGCCAGTAATGGGACTTAGCCATACACACTTATTCAAGCACATACACTTAAATTCCAATAAAGTATATAAATATATATATATTGTATAACAATAAAACTTTTTATTTAAATATTTCAAATTTATTTAAATATTATTGTGCATATATATATATATATATATATATATATATATATATATATATATATATATATATATATATACACACACACACACACACTCAGTTGAAGTCATAATTATTAGCCCCGTTTAGATTTTTTTCGATTCTTTTTTAAATATTTCCCAAATGATAATTGACAGAGTAAGGACTTTTTCACAGTATGTCTGATAATATTTTTTCTTCTAGAAAAAGTCTTATTTGTTTTGTTTCGGCTAGAATAAAAGCAGTTTTGAATTTTTTAAAAACTATTTTTGATAACAACACACATTATTGAATATAGACCTATGTGTGCGTTTCCTAATAGAAAATACATTTGCTTTTACAGTTGTAAAAGTTTTAAAAGAGTGGGGTCTAAATGATGTGTTTCATGTCGTAGAATAAACGTGAAAGTATAATGAGTTTGTGTTAACCATGCACATTATTTAAGCAATTTCAGCTAAATCCCATTCAAAAAACCCATTGACCCTGGGACAATGGAAGTGCTAACTCGCATCCGGGTTTCTGCATACAAATTGACATCATAGTTCCACTGTATTTAGGCCTATTGTGTAATAAATAAATAAAACACTACACTAATAAAAAAAGACCTGACTTGGCACATGTCTGGCATGTTTTAGGCTGAATGATGAGTCAGTATCATTGACTGGTAATCAACAGCATGTCACCGCTGCTGTCTGTAGGGCTGATCTTGCATTATTTATATGTTGATGATGTTTATTGTACAGTCTGTGTTGCATCATTTACCCCAGTGAGGCTGGCAGTGTGAATAGAGCTGTTGTAGAGTTCTGCAGGGCTCTGTCAGTGAACACACACAGCCCCGCAGTGCAGGTGATCCCTCGAGCATCATCTTGAGAGATCCGCTGCACCTCTCCACATTAGTCATACGGCAGGCGCCATCTTACACAGAGAAAAGAAAACAGTCCTTTAAAGTCATGAAACAGAAGTTAAGATTGGCCTTTTTCCCGTACCATGACGTATATCCACTTGAAATAGTCCTGAAATTAGAAAAAAAGTAGGACAGGGCTTGATATTGTCCTTTGGGGGAAAAAAAGTGGAGGAAGACTGACTAATGGATGAAAGCAAGACATGCATGATAGCTCCACCCTAAAGGGTTGATAGCCCCACTCTTAATTACTGATGGTCCCGCTTTAACGGACTAATAGCCCCGCCCTAAAGGACTGATAGTCCCGCCCTAAAGGACTAAAAGTATGGCTTTAAAGTATTGATAGTCCCACTCTAAAGCACTGATAGCCCCCTCCTAAAGGACTGATAACCCCGCCCTAACAGACAGATAGCCCCACCCTAAAGGACTGATAGCCCCGCCCTAACAAACAGATAGCCTTACCATAAAGAATTGTTAGCCCCGCCCGAAACTACTGCAAGCTCCACCCTAAAGGATTTATAGACCCACCCTAAACAAAGTAATAATCCCGCCCTAAAGGACTGATATCCCTGCCCTAAAGTACTGATAGCTCCGCCCTAAAGTAATTAGCCCCAACATAAAGGACTGAAAGCCCTGTCCTAAACTACTGATAGCTCCACCCTAAATGACTGATAACCCCGCCCTTACAGACAGATAGCCCCACCATAAAGGATTGATATCCACGCCCTAAACTACTGAAAGCTCCACCCTAAAGGATTGATAGACCCACCCTAAACAAAGTAATAATCCCGCCCTAAAGGACTGATATCCCTGCCCTGAAATACTGATAGCTCTGCCCTAAAGTAATTAGCCCCACCATAAAGGACTGAAAGCCCTGTCCTAAACTACTGATAGCTCCACCCTAAATGACTGATAACCCCGCCCTTACAGACAGATAGCCCCACCATAAAGGATTGATATCCCTGCCCTAAACTACTGAAAGCTCCGACCTAAAGGACTCATAGTCCCGCCCTAAAGGACTGATAGAATGGCTTTAAAGTATTGATAGGTCCACTCTAAAGGACTAATAGTCCTGCCTTAAACAAAGTAATAGTCCCGCCCTAAAGTACTGATAGCGCCGCCTAAAGAACTCATAGTCCCGCCCTGAAGTAATTATAGTCCTACCCTAAAGGATTGATAGTCCTGCACTAATAGACTGTTTTAAAGTACTTTTAGTCCCACCCTAAAGGACTGATAGCCCCATACAGACTGATAGCCCCACCATAAAGGACTGATAGCTCCGCCCTAAAGGACTGATAGTCCCACCCTAAAGTACTGATAGCTCCACCCTAAATGAGTGATAGTCCTGCCCTAGTCCCACCCTAAAGGACTAATAAGTCCTGCCATAAAGTACTGGTAGCTCCGCCCTAAAGGATTGATAGTCCCGCCCTAAAGAAATTATAGTCCCGCCCTAAAGCCAGATAACATGGCTTTAAAGTAATGATATTCCTGCTCTAAGGGATGGTTAGCCTATCTCTAACTAATAACCCCACCCTAAAGGACTGACTTTTCCAGCCTACATTAATGATAGCTCTGCCCTAAAGGACTGATGGCCTCAACCTAAAGGGAAGGTTATAGTATTTGATGAAAGATTATGGAGGCAAACGAATTTGTACAAAATAATGAAGTGCACTGATACATTGTTAATAACAAGCGCTAGTGTTCAGTGTGAATGAGTACACCCCCTTTGGAAATCTGAATGTTAGTAAATATGTTAACTTACACTAATGAATAAATCCTCATTGTAAGGTGTGACCAAGTACAGTCATAACAGTGAGCCCTACGTTTTCTGCTGACAGGAGTTTCTAATGATTTATTAAAAATGACAACTGTCCAAACAAATTAGGTATGCGTTGTTTAGACATAACTAACGGGAAATAATCTGATTTATTAATGAAGTTCTGTAAAAGTGGTTGACTGACATTGTCAGGTTATTGGTTCACATGTAAACCGGAACAACAGGTTATGATAAGCTCTTTTTTCTGTGCATTATCAACATATTGATGTGCATGAAACACTGCGACATGAGCGGACAGTCTGCTGTCAATGTCTTCATTAATTTTAATAGCTTCTGATTAATTCCTGCTGGAGGCTATGTATGCAGTGTTGACCGTTTATTATGTTTATGTTTTGAGATATACATTCATTTTTTCCTTTTCTTTCGGCTCAGTCTCTTATTTATCAGGAGTGGCCACAGCGGAATGAACCAGCAACTATTCCAGCATTTGTTTTACTCAGCAAATGCCCTTTCAGCTGCAACCCAGCATTGGAAAACACCCATACACTCTACCATTCACACAACACTAATACAAAACATAATTTGGGAAATATTTAAAAAAGAAAAATTAAAGGGGGGCTAATAATTCTGACTTCAACTATTTATATATATATATATATATATATATATATATATATATATATATATATATATATATATATATATATATATATATATATATATATATATATATGTAAAGGTCATTTGATTATATTGACAGTCTAATTTGTAATCAATATGGTCACAAAACCATTATGTCATGTGTTGTTGCATGTGTATATTCTGGGGAATAGTCAAACAGAGTCAAAATTAACAAATAAAAATATAAAATTTTACTTTATTATATTTTATTTTATGCCAAAAAATATTATATACAGATTGAGCTTCATGGGGATATTTTGTAAATCCATTCATTCATTCATTCGTTCATTCATTTATTCATTCATTCATTCATTCATTCTCTTTCGGCTCAGTCTCTTATTTATCAGGGGTCGCCACAGCGGAACGAACCACCAACTATTCCAGCATCTGTTTTACACAGCAAATGCCCTTCCAGCTGCAACCCAGCACTGGAAAACACCCATACACTCTCCCATTCGTGCACACACTGATACACTACGACCAATTTAGTTTATTCACTTCCCCTATAGCTCATGTGTTTGGACTGTGGGGGAACACCCGGAAGGAACCCATGCCAACACTGGGAGAACATGCAAACACAGAAATGCCAACATGGCCCAGCAGCCAATTAAAAACAAAAGGGGCCAATAATATTGTCCTAAAAATTGCTTTTAAAAATTAAAAACTGCTTTTATTTCAGCCAAACTAAAACAAATAATGTGGCCTTTTTGATTTCCGAAACCTCATTATTAAATTCAGAAGCAAAAATGCATCAACATTGCAGTCAATATCGCATGTGAATATGGACTGATGATCTCATATATTGCTTTGCCTGAGGCGAGTACATATTTTTTCTCTCAGGTTTCATTCAGTTTTGCCTCGGGCTCTGGATATACAGACGGTCTCGGCGTGAGCTGCAGGTTATTACTCTTTAATCCGCTTACTGTACAACTGTGTGATGGCGGAGGAAACTAAGACTGACAGATCAATGTAAGTTAGTGTGGTTAGCACTTTCAGCTCACACCAAGAAGGTCACTGGTTCGAATCCAGTTGGTTATCTGTGTGGAGTTTGCATGTTCTCCCCATGTTGGCGTGGGTTTCCTCTGGATGCTCCGGTTTCCCCCACAGTCCAAACACAATGCACTATGGGGGAATTGATGAACTAAATTGGCCGTAGTGTACAGTATGAGTGTATGGGTGTTTCGCAGTACTGGGTTGTGTAAATCATATGCTGGAATAGTTGGCGGTTCATTCCGCTGTGGCAACCTCTGAAATAGAGACTGAGCCACAGGAAAATGAATGAATGAGTTGTTTTAGCGTCTATTTTTGTTTCAGTTTTAGGTAAATGCTGAAGACATTGTCATTTAAATGTCTTAATAACACGCTGGTAATAAGCATATTAATACTTAAACTAAAGTGTTACCAAAAGCTTTCAACAAAGGGGTTTCTTTTATGGTTTTAGGCTTTAGATTAGTGTAATATTAATTCTTAAAGCACACTAGAGTATGTTTCTGCACGTACCGTATTTCTAAAAGTCAACAACAGCCTTCATATGACAAGCCTCTTCATTTTTAATGCCTTGACTGAATCAACTTTGAGTCCGGAAGTCAAACAGTTTTTAATTTTTAATTTTATTTAGTTGTGGGTGACGCAGCCTGTTATTAACCCCCAGACAACCTCAAATGATTTTTTCGGTCACATGATCTGTGCGGACAAAAAAAAACATGAGCGTAATGGTGGCTACACATGGGATCTCTATAGAAGCGCATCACAATCTGCTCATATTTCCATCTGTTTCAAACTACAACTGTTTGTATCCCATATCAATACAAATATATGATCACAAACTGAAAATTGTGTGCAATTGTGCAATCGCAGACATGTTTTTAGTCATTTAAAACCCTCGTGTTCTTCTCAGAGTTAGAATTTTGCAATATTTACATTTATCTTGTGGAAATCCCCTATTGATTCAGTAATTGGTGGCGTGTTATAGAGCGTTTGTGTCTGCTTTTAAATTTGCCGTTTGGTTTCTTTGGCTTTGATTTGTATTCGCTTGTCTAGAAAATCTATTAGTTCGCTTCTGCTAGTTATACATTGACTTTGCATTTTAGATTGTACTTTAATTGCACTTAACCTGCAAATTAGAATGGAGATGGTATAGAAAGCACACAAAGGTACTCACATTTATAGAGTAGGTACCATAGATTGTTACAACCCAGGCTCATTGGGGATATGTACCCAGGTCTACATTTCTGGGGACAGCGAAATACGTAAGTGTAGGTACAGTTTTAGTCAGAATAATTATTCCCCAATTTATTTATTTATTCTTTTTTAAATATTTCACAAATTATGTTTAACAGAGACATTTTCACAGTGTGTCTGATAATATTTTGTCTTCTGAAGAAAGTCTTATTTGTTTTATTTCGGCTAAAATAAAAGCAGTTTTTAATTTTTAAAAGCCATTTTAAGGTCAAAACTATTAGCCCCTTTAAGCTATTTTCCCCCCAATAATCCCCAGAACAAACCATCGTTATACATTAACTTGCCTAACTACCCTAACCTGCCTAGTTAACCTAATTACCCTAGTGAAGCCTTTAAATGTCACTTTAAGCTGAATACTAGTGTCTTGAAGAATATCTAGTCTAATATTATGTGCTGTCATCATGGCAAAAAGAAAATAAATCAGTTATTAGAAATGAGTTATTAAAGCTATTATGATTAGAAATGTGTTGAGAAAAAAACCAGCTCTCAGTTGAACAGAAATTGGGGAAAAAAATAAAAAAGGGGGAAAATAACTCTGACTTCAACTGTACGTCTGCTTGCAGTTTTAGTTTTTGCAAATCCTCTAGAGGCCGCTGTGAATGCTTTTTGATGATCTCAAATTTCTCTTGCATGTTCTGTTCTCGCATAAATCCTCTAGAGGGCGCAATATACATTTCAGCCGACCCCCTTCCCACCCCCTTCCTTAAATCCAACCAATAGTGTTTTCTAAAGCAATCTAGAAAAAAGAAAAGCTGTCGCGATCTTGTGATTTTTACCATGCCTTCAGCTTGTTGTTTATTTATTTATTATTTTTTATTTACATGCTTTCTGGAATTATTCTACCCTGGGGTCTGTTCTTCGTACGTGGATTACTCAGTTAGCTGGATTTGGATGTTGACGATTTGACACGATCCAGGATCGTTTCGTTCTTCAAAACTGATCCGAGAGTTGTTGTCATAGCAACAGTTCTGGTAGCTTAAACCCGGTCAGAAGCAGGTTCAATTCACATAAACAGGATTATATATATATATATATATATATATATATATATATATATATATATATATATATATATATATATATATATATATAAGTTATAGCTATTAACAAAATAAATAAAGATATATATATATATATATATATATATATATATATATATATATATATATATATATATCTTTATTTATTTTGTTAATAGCTATAACTTATATGCAATATAAATTATGCAATCTGCACCCCCGAAATTCAGTTCACAGACTGCCACCTGGTGGTGCAAAGGGAAAACTTATTAATATGAACTTTTTAAAACGCTTTAGTACAATTTAAGTATGAAAATAGAAACAATATGTGACTTTTTAAAAATCAAAAATACATTTATGCAGTCATAAACATGTTTTGACAGTTAATATGACGGTGATTTGATTCTTCACAAAAGTTGCAGACATTCATCCAGACATTTTAATCTGATTCACGAACTTGTTTGAAGAACCAAATCAGCCAGAGATCAGTTATCAAGATTAAAAGATTCAGAATCTGCCAAATCATTTTAGATCATTTAAGCGAGGTACGAAGAACGGAACCCTGGACTCAAACCCCATCGTCGCAGTCAACTCCACTACACATCCCAAGACAACCCCAGAAAAGCCATTCAGAAGCGGGCAGCGGTAGCATGAAATGGAACAGAAGCAGTCAGTGGCATCATACCGCCCCGTAGCGTTCATTTTACTGATGAAATGGAGCCAGATGTACCTCTGGGTATATATTTCACGGTCTCCAGAAATGTAGACAGGCATATGTATTCACAAGGAGCCTCTGTTGGATTGTTATCAGTCAAGGATGCTAACATCTTGCACAAATCCATTTCTCCTCTCTGGCTGTTCTTTCTATGAGGGAATCCTACAGAAGCACAGCCTAGATGTGATGCTAAATCTTAATGCAAAACAATTATGCAGCTTTTTGGCAAAAAAACAAAAAAAAGGCAAATCCCTCAGCCCGTGACTCGGCGGTCAGCAGGAGATAGTAATGTTTTGATTGTTACCAATATTGGTTGAGATGTGAGAACTTTTAATTAAACATCCGCATGGGATCATGGGCGATGGGATCTGATACCTTTAAATTGGCAGGTCTGCCTGAGCGTGCTCTGTTGACTCTTGCAGACGTGTGGGGAAACACAAGCGGCCATGTGTGAAATACAGTCTGAGCTTCTCGATGCATCAATGCAGACCAGCCCAAACAGCAAGTGAGACGCTGAAACACATTTACAACTGCCTCATTATCACATCACCTTTTAGTAAAGAAACACAAAATATACAGTTAAGGTTTCCCAGATGATGTTGAACAGATTCAGAAATATTTTTCACAGTATTTCCTGATAATAATCAGGAATAATAATCATTCAAAATAAACACCGTACATAATTAAAAACAGCTAAGGGTCATCTTTGTTATAACATCGCATTATATGTTATTTAAATGCACATATTTATTTCCATGTAACATCTCATTTGCTTCCACTCTGGAAGCAAAAAAGGAGGTAAAAAGTATAAATAATTTCTGAATATAATATAGTATTAATGTAAGTGGATTGAGCATAAATCAATCAATAATTGAGTTGTGTCAGCTCATTGTAAATAAGCAGCTTGAACAAAGTATATTTGGAGTATATTTGACCAAACATTTCTGGAGATCAGGGTATACACACACACACACACACACACACACACACACACACACACACACACACACACACACACACACACACACACACACACACACACACACACACACACACATCAACATAACAGTACAGAAGGATAATTTAATTAAGTGGAAATTAAAGTGAACAGTACACATTATTTAAGCTGTATACATTATTATATATATTATATATACAGTTGAAGTCAGAATTATTCGGCCACCTTTTAATTTTTTTCTTTTTTAAATATTTCCCAAATGATGTTTAACAGATTCAGGAAATTTTCACAGTATGTCTGATAATATTTTTTCTTTTGGAGAAAGTCTTATTTGTTTTATTTCAGCTAGAATAAAGGCAGTTTTTAATTTTTTTAAAAGTCATTTTTGGGACAATATTATTAGCCCCTATAAGGTATTTTTTTCTCGATAATCTACAGAACAAACCATCATTATACAATAACTTGCCTAATTACACTAACCTGTCTAGTTACCCTAATTACCCTAGTGAAGCCTTTAAATGTCACTTTAAGCTGTATAGAAGTGTCTTAAAGAATATCTAGTCTAATATTGTTTACTGTCATCATGACGAAGATAAAATAAATCAGTTATTAAAGATGAGTTATTAAAACTAGCATACTTGGAAATGTGTTGAAAAAAAATCTTCTCTTCATCAAACGGAAATAGGGGAAAAAATAAACAGGGGGGGCTAATAATTCAGGGGGGCTAATAATTCTGACTTCAACTGTATATGTTTATGTGCAGTTGCAATATTTAGAGTGTACTGTAAAAATGCTGGGTTTCACAATCGATTTGTGTTGGGAGAATATTAAGGAATTAAGTTAACTGAGTAAACTAGTTAGATTTTACAAATTTAAGTGGATTGAGCATAAAACAATTACGTTTTCCCTTAAAACATCAAGAATTGTGTTGTTTCAGCTCATTTTAAATAAGTAGTTTAAACAAATATTTTTGAGAGTATTTGACCCAGCATTTCAGGAGCTCAGGGTACACTGAAAAACAGATTTTTTTTGCAAAATTGTTGCAAGCAATTTATATGGGTTGAATTAAAAAAACAAAAACAAATCAAATTTGGCAAAACTTAATTTGTTTTAAATCAACCCAAATTGTTTACAACCACTTACTGTACCTTTAAAATTGTTAATCCAAGGAGTCATCTTTGAATATTTTTTTCAGTGCACATGCATACAGTTGAAGTCAGAATTATTCGCCCCCTTTTTATTTATTTTTTATTTTTATTTTGAATATTTCCCAAATAAAGTTTAACAGAGCAAGAGATTTTTCACAGTAAGTCTGATAATATTTTTTCTTCTGGAGAAAATCTCATTTGTTTTATTTCAGCTAGAATAAAAGCAGTTTTTAATTAAAAAAAAAAAACATTTTTGGGACAAAATTATTAGCCCCTTTAAGCTACATTTTTTTCATGATAACCTACAGAACAAACCACTGTTATGCAATGACTTGCCTAAATACCCTAACCTGCCTAGTTAACCTAATTAACCTAGTTAAGAATTTAAATGTCACTTTAAGCTGTATAGAAGTGTCTTGAAGAATATCAAGTAAAATATTATTTACTGTCATCATGGCAGAGATAAAATAAATCAGTTATTAGAGATGAGTTATTAAAACTATTATGATTAGAAATGTTCTGAAACAATCTTCCCTCCATTAAACAGAAATTGGGGAAAAAAATAAACAGGGGGGCTAACAATTCTGATTGAACTGTACAGACAAACATACATACTGCACTGTACATATCAACACGAGAAGACCGAAGGACATTTAGAGAAGTGGAAAATAAAGTAAACAATAAGGATTATGAAGTTATATATACACTCGGATAACTAAGTTTGCTGTTTGTTCAAACCTGAAACAACACAATTCTTGAGTTTTTTAGAGAGAACTTAATTGATTTATACTCAATCCACTGAAGTTCGTAAAAACTAAGTTGACTAAATCCCTTCATGTTGCCTCAATAAAAAACAGTTCTGTGGAACACAGCATTGTTTATTTACAGCATATACACATGTATGTGCAATATTCACAAGCTGTTTAAAGTCAGTTTAACCTAAGATTGCTGTTATTTAGCATAGAAATGTTGATTGATCATTTGTGTTTTAAAGTTTTAGTTCCCAATCATAGAGTCTCTGTACTCACCGAGGAGAATGGCGGCTCGTGTGGCCCTCATGTGCGCTGCTGGTGTTGGTCAGTGTTGTGAATGAATGAGCAGCTCCTCTACAGATGCTCTTCTACTCTCTTTACTGCGTCACTGTGATGATAATAATGAGCCAATAATCCTCTCTCAGGTGCAGCAGCTGCTCAATATCTCTCACCTGCACTGCAGCCTCAGCCAATCAGCAGCAGATCACACTGTCAAAGCAGCCCTCAGCTGACTTTACTCAAAAAAGTAAGTAAACCTGTTTTCATAAAATCATTAAGTAAATAAACGGCTATGGAAAAGAAGTCAGATTAACCGTTCCAGGTTACAAAATTACTCACTTTTAAAAAACAAAATAAAGAACATTTGTCTCTTTTAAAGGGGATTTTTATGCAAAAATCACTTTTATAAGAGGTTAAACACAGTTGTTTGTGGACAGTGAGTGAATATATCCACTTTCTAATGGTAAAAATTAATTAATTCAAATTTTTATTGTTTATAATTTATAAAGACTTGATAAAAACAGTCTGCAGAAACGTTTTGATTGACATTCTTTATTTATACGTGTCATCAGAGGGGGAAAGCCCCGCCCACTAGTGACCATCTCGCCCTCATTAGCATAAACAGCCCTAAGTGAGAAGCAGCTGTACGCCATTAGAGTTTTGAATTTTCGACTTTGGTGACAAATAGGCATTTGTACACAGAAAAAAAATCTGTATTTTTATGGTTTATTTCCGTAAAAAACTGTCGTTAAGTTACAGAAATTTACTATAAAATGAAAGATATTAAATTAAAAAAATCTACCAGAAATTTTAATTTAAGCAAATATCGGTTATATCGGTTAAATTTAATTTAATGTTGGTTATTTAACCGATATTAAATTAAATTTAAACTAAAATTTAAATTCACATGTCATCACATGTTAATATCGGTTATTTAATATCAGTTATTTTACGGTATATTTCTGTAATTTAACAGCCGTTATTTTACATTTGTTTTCTGCACCCCGGCTGCTGGAAATAAACCGTAAAATTATGTTTGTTTGTTTTTTACAGTGTAGCTAAAGCAACAGTCACCAAAATGTATTTTGTTTTGTTTATGTTTAATTTAATTCATGTTTATTTCAATTTTATTTATTATATCTTAACTATATATCTTAACAGTGGCGCAGTAGGTAGTGTTGTCGCCTCACAGCAAGAAGGTCGTTGGGTTGCTGGTTGGAACCTCAGCTAAGTTGGCATTTTTGAGGAGTTTGCATGTTCTCCCTGTGTTCGCGTGGGTTTCCTCCGGGTGCTCCGGTTTCCCCCACAGTCCAAACACATGCTGCAGGTGAATTGGGTAGGCTAAATTATCCGTAGTGTATGAGTGTGTGACAGGGCCAGACGACAGGCCGGCCGGAAGGTGTAAAAATTCAATATCATTTGGACAAAGTCTAAATAAAGGACTTGTTCCAAATAGCCGACCCCGCAACCATACGGGACTAAGGCCAAAGAAGAAGATATCTTAATTTTATTTTATATATTTTAAATTTATTTAATAGTAATTTTTATATGTTTAATTAAAACTTTAATTTAATTAAACTTCATTTATTTAGGTCTGAGGTTTAGAGTCAGAAGAAATGATACTGTCAAGAATAAAAAATAAAAAAAACACTTTTGATATATCATTGAATTCACTCTTCTAAACCCACAGTAACCACCAGACATCCTATTATTTATAGGATTAATTGTATTTCTTATTTTACTGACTCCCGAGTTTTAGAATCAGAACAAGTCATGCTGTCTAGACTCAAAATAGGAAATGAAATAAAATTAAAAGAACACTGGCTTTCAATGTACTGTAATATTGAGTTCAGTCTTCTAAAACCACAGTAACCATCAGACATTTCATTAAAACATTCATTAAAACATCATCGTTTATTAAGCAATCTCATGCTGCCTTCTTCTAAAGTTTCTTTTATGAGTATTTCAGATTATTTACATTTCATTTCATTTAACTATGAATGACAGAAGATCATTCAGACATTCTTCATGTATTGTGTAGAACAGACTGTGCATTTGTTAATTAAGTGATATTAAATCCTATTTTGATCAGCACTGTGCTGCAGTGGGTAGCACAATCACCTCACAGCAAGAAGGTCGCTGAATCGAGCCCTGGCTGGTTCAGTTGGCATTTCTGTTTGGAGTTTGCATGTTCTCCCCATGTTGGCGTGGGTTTCCTCCGGGTGCTCCAGTGAATTGGGTAAGCTTAATTGTCTGTAGTGTATGTGTGTATGGATGTTTCCCAGTGATGGGTTGCAGCTGGGAGGGCATCCACTGCATAAAACATATGCTGGAAAAGTTCACATTACACTGTGGCGACCCCTGATTAATAAAGGAAGCACGCCGAAAAGAAAATGAATGAATGAATAATATCCTATTTTTGAAAATCTATTTTCAGAGAAGATATTTCTATGCAAATGACGTACAGCTGCTTCTCACTCAGGGCTGTTTATGCTAATGAGGGAGAGAAGGTCACTAATGGGCGGGGCTCTCCCTCTCTGATGACAAGTACAGAGAGAGAATGTCAATCAAAGTGTCTCCACACCGTTTTTTTAACAAGTGTGATTATAAAAAATATAATTAATTAACGCCTACCATTAGAGGCTGGCTATTTTCATTGACTGCTGCCACACGACTGTGTTTTTTTGCATAACAGCAAATAAAGAAGACTAGCAAAGGCCCTCTGAAAAACAAACAAACTGTAACAATAATCGTCATTTGGACTGCTTTTAAAACATACACCAACACTTATGTTGCTGTTTAATTGTTGATTTATTTTTTTTGGATTGCACCAACAAGAGTAGACAAGTGTGATTCACATTTTCCCAGGTAAACACTGTTTAAAAGTCAGCATGTGTGGAGATTATTTACATACAGTATATGCTGATAAAAAATTAAGGACCAACGGCTTTGTAGAAGTGTAGTGACACTTTCTTTGATGCCCATGCTCGTTATGACTTCAATCAAGCAATAACTGCTGTATGTATCTATAAAGGCACAGCAAAACCCAAACTTTATAACAATAACCCTAAGAATGCATGTTTTCAGTGATCATTTGAAACACAATACACACACACACTCACTGGCCACTTTATTAGGTACACCTTACTAGTACCCATTTGGCCCCCCTTTTACCATAGAAATGGTTTTGCGTGAAAATCCCAGTAGATCAGCAGTTTCTGAAATACTCAGAGCAGCCCGTCTGGCACCAAGTCATTTATATCTCCTTTCTTCCTCATTCTGATGCTCGGTGTGAACTGCAGGAGATCGTCTTGACTCCATGCCTAAATGCATTGAGTTGCTGCTATGTGATTGGCTGGTTAAAAAATTGCTTTGACAAGCAGTTGGACAGGTGTACCTAATAAAGTGGCCGGTGAGTATATATATATATGTGTATATATATATGTGTGTGTGTGTGTGTGTGTGTGTATAATGACAGTTATACATAGATTATAATAGTGTTATAAATATTTAATAGAGGTGCCTTTTTCAATATACATGTTCATAACACTCTGATTTATAAGTATTAATTAGTTGGTCATGATTGTATTTATGAAGATGGGTATGATTGTTCTTATGACATGAGTAAATTGGAGTCTATATAATTTTTTCCCCTGATTGTTAGACATAAAATGTACATTACTTTTGTAATCAATCGTTATGGATGCCCTTATGAATCACGACCAACTAATTAATACTTATAAATCGGTGTATAATGGCTTATGAATACGCACACTGAAAAATACATCACTAATAAGTATTAATAATACTGTTATAAATGTTACTGTCATTATAATACAGTGTAGGTTTTGTTGTGTCATTTATTGTTATGCTTGATTATAAACTATTGGAATTCATTATGAGCATGGGTGTCATAAAGTGTTGTAGATTAATGAACTAAAACATACACAAACCTAATGTCAAACATATTTACACAAAATACAAAGAAGCAGCAGCAGCAGCAAGTGTACGCTTTAAATAAAATACCACAAGACATCAAGACAAGCACCTGAGATAAATCCATCATAAAGAGTTTGACACCCTGCTGGTCACCTGTTCATGTTCGTGATGGTGTCTAGCACACTGGAACAAAGATGCATTATTGTGCTATTCTGCTTTAATGCTCGGTACTCATCAGACTAATAATAGTGCCATCAACACTCAGTGCTTCAGGCTTCACGACCAGCAAGCAAACACTCAATGCAAATAATTACTGCGGGACTGTGCTAAACATCCACAACAGTGCACACTTCACAGCTGAAATTCACATTAAGTGAACAATAAAAGGCTGTCTTGATGTTTGATTGAGTGCCTCCCACATTAAAACAAATACTATAGTAATTTATAGTCAATAGTATAAAGTTTTTAAACCATAGTTCTTTAGTAAATTGCTTCTGTTAATTCTATAGTTGCTATGGTAACAGATCAAATATAATAGTTGATCTTTGCGGAAATTCTATAGTTGCTATGGTAACACAACAACTACAGTAGTTAATCTGTTGCGGTAATTTTATAGTTGCTATGGTAACACAACTATAGAATTTGATCTGTTGTGGTAATTCTATAGTTGCTATGGTAACACAACTATATAAGTTGATCTGTTGTGGTAATTATTTAGTTGCTATGGTAACACAACTATAGTAGTTGATCTGTTGTGGTAATTATATAGTTGCTATGGTAACACAACTATAGTAATTGATCTGTTGCGGTAATTTTATAGTTGCTATGGTAACACAACTATAGAATTTGATCTGTTGTGGTAATTCTATAGTTGCTATGGTAACACAACTATATAAGTTGATCTGTTGTGGTAATTTTATAGTTGCTATGTAAACACAACTATAGTAGTTGATCTGTTGTGGTAATTATATAGTTGCTATGGAAACACAACTATAGTAGTTGATCTGTTGTGGTAATTATTTAGTTGCTATGGAAACACAACTATAGTAGTTGATCTGTTGTGGTAATTATTTAGTTGCTATGGAAACACAACTATAGTAGTTGATCTGTTGTGGTAATTATTTAGTTGCTATGGTAACACAACAACTATAGTAGTTGATCTGTTGTGGTAATTATATATTTGCTATGTTAACACAACTATAGTAGTTGATCTGTTGTGGTAATTATTTAGTTGCTATAGTAACACAACAACTATATAAGTTGATCTGTTGTGGTAATTATATATTTGCTATGTTAACACAACTTTAGTAGTTGATCTGTTGTGGTAATTATTTAGTTGCTATGGAAACACAACTATAGTAGTTGATCTGTTGTGGTAATTATTTAGTTGCTATGGAAACAACTATAGTAGTTGATCTGTTGTGGTAATTATTTAGTTGCTATGGTACCATGTATTGATCGAAAACAGTAAAGAATTTTCTATACATTGCTATAGTATTTTTATTTTTCATGTGGGCTTATTGGGACTAAAGTTCTGTAAACTGTCCCTGAAAAGATGACTGAAAATGTCAAATTTGAACCTAATAAACAAAATAAATATAATATAATATAAGCACATAAACAAGATCAGTTTGTAGTCATGCATGCGGAAAGTGTCAAATGCAACCCGTTTCCTGAATTGTGGTGTGTTTTACTGCAAAAAAAAAAGAAGTTCTCCCTTAATATGTCTTTCCTGTTTTTCCAGGACAAATATTTAAACATTCTCAATCCAAGCATCAAAGATTCAAAATATCTTTAAAGGATAGTTCACCAAAAAAAAAAAAAAAAAACATCCCTCATGTGGTTTTAAACATTAGTGAGCTCTTCATACTCTTCAGTATATCTTCAACAGAAGGAAAAAATTAATAGTGAAGTGTGAGTAAACGCATACAACATATTCATTTCTGGGTGAACTATCCCTTTAGGATTTCAAGCCATTGTCTGAAAAATGTACCAATATGCCAATAATCTAAATATCTATTTAAGTGTTCAGTGGTTTGTTCACTTATAAAATAAATAATTTTCCATTTATTTTATATGTCTTAATTCACTCAAGTGTGAAATGCATTAACTTAAGCATTTGGCAATTGTTCAGCTCATGCAGATGAAGAAATGTTTTCTGAAACATGAAAGACAGAGTTGTTAACCCTTCTGTGAAGTTTAAAAATCCTTTACATATAGCTGAAATCAGAATTATAAGCCTCCTTGAATTATTAACCCTCCTGTTTATTTTTTCCCCAATTTCTGTTTAACAGAGAGCAGATTTTTACAACACATTTCTGAACATAATAGTTTTAATAACTGATTTCATTAATAACTGATTTCGTTTATCTTTGTCATGATGACAGTAAATAAAATTAGACTATATATTCTTCAAGACACTTCTATACAGCTTAAAGGGGCATTAAAAGGCTTAACTAGGTTAGTTTTGTTAGGCAGGTTAGGGTAATGAGGCAAGTTACTGTATAACGATAGTTTTCTTTCAAGAAAAGAAAAATTGCTTAAAAGGGTTAATAATATTGACCTTAAAATGGTGTTCAAAAAATTAAAAACAGCTTTTATTCTGTCCGAAATAAAACAAATAAGACTTCCTCCAGAAGAAAAAATATTATCAGACATACTGTGAAAATTTCCTGAATCTGTTGAACATCATTTGGTAAATATTTAAAAACAGAAAATAAATTCAAAGGGGGGCTAATAATTCTGACTTCAACTGTATCAATATTTTTCCCAAGTGATATATGCAGAGAGAATTTTTTTAAAACATATTTAAACATTCATAATTTATTTCTTTTTTTTTTCATAATTTTTCATAATTATTTTTTTTCATAATTTATTTCTAATAACTAATTTATTTGTCTTTGCCATGATGACAGTGTGTAATATTACACTAGTTATTTTGCAAGATAGCGTTTAGCTTAAAAGGCAAGTTAGGTTAATAAGGTTAACTAGGCAAATTAGGTTAATTAGGTGGCTAAGAATATTAATTTTAACAGTTTTTATTTGTTTAGATATGTGTTTTTACTTCAGCCAAAGTAAAACAATGCTTTGACATTGCTCTTTTAAACATCACTTGGGAAATATTTGAAAAAGAAGGGCTAATAATATTGTCTTCTACTGTTTTTAAAATTGAGCTTTTTTTTTGCTTATAACATCTACCAATGGTGTCAGAAAAAGTCATTTAATTTAAAAAGGAAAGACAAACTATAACCCCCTTCGCAGATATCTGGTCTTAAGTAAAATAAGAAACTCAATTTAGATTTTCTTTTTAATTCCAGAAAACAAGACTTAACATCTATACTTTCTTCAGTTTCCCCCCATATTTCATTATGTCCTCCAAACATTAGCCTGAATGTTCATGCTCAGGCACGTGCATGTGAACAAGACAACAAATGAACCTCTCAGCAAAGAAAAGGGATAGTTCACCCAAAAACTCATCTTTTACTCGTTTTGTTTTGTGTTTCTTCTTTTAAACACACTGTAAGATACACCAGCCTGATCTAACAAGGAAATACTATAAATAAATAAAAAATACTGTAGTAATTTATATTTTTTTAACCATAGTGCTTTAGTTGCTATGGTAACACATCAACTATAGTAATTGATCTGTTGTGGTTTTTATATAGTTGCTATGGTAACACAAGAACTATAGAAATTGATCTGTTGTGGTAATTTTATAGTTGCTATGGTAACAAATCAACACTTGTAATTGATCTGTTGTGGTAATTCTATAGTTGCCATGGTAACAAATCAACATAGTATTTGTTCTGTTGTGGTAATTGTATAGTTGCTATGGTAACATATCAACTATAGTAATTGATCTGTTGTGGTAATTCTATAGTTGCTATGGTAACACATTACCTAAATAATTGATCTGTTGTGGTATTTATATAGTTGCTATGGTAACACAAGAACTATAGAAATTGATCTGTTGCGGTAATTTTATAGTTGCTATGGTAACATATCAACTATAGTAATTTATCTGTTGTAATTCTATTGTTGCTATGGTAACACATCAAGGACTATTAATTGGTCTGTTGTGGTAATTTTATAGTTGCTATGGTAACACATCAACTATAGTAATTGATCTTTTGTGGTAATTCTATAGTTGCTATGGTAACATATCAACATAGTAATTGTTCTGTTGTGGTAATTTTAAAGTTGCTATGATAACACATCATTTATAGTAATTGGTCTGTTGTGGTACGTCTATAGTTGCTATGGTAACAAAATATAGTAACTGATCAGTTGTGGTAATTCTATAGTTTCTATGGTAATAAATCAACATAGTAATTGTTCTGTTGTGGTAATCCTATAGTTGCTATGGTAACAAACTATAGTAATTGTTCGGTTGTGGTAATTCTGATGTTGCTATGGCAACACATCAACATAGTAACTATTCTGTTGTGGTAATTCTATAGTTGCTATTGTAACGCAAAAACTATAGTAATTGTTTCATTGTGGTAATTCTGTTGTTGCTATGGCAACACATCAACATAGTAGTTGTTCTGTTGTGTTAATTTTAAAGTTGCTATGATAACACATCATTTATAGTAATTGGTCTGTTGTGGTACGTCTATAGTTGCTATGGTAACAAAATATAGTAACTGATCAGTTGTGGTAATTCTATAGTTTCTATGGTAATAAATCAACATAGTAATTGTTCTGTTGTGGTAATCCTATAGTTGCTATGGTAACAAACTATAGTAATTGTTCGGTTGTGGTAATTCTGATGTTGCTATGGCAACACATCAACATAGTAACTATTCTGTTGTGGTAATTCTATAGTTGCTATTGTAACGCAAAAACTATAGTAATTGTTTCATTGTGGTAATTCTGTTGTTGCTATGGCAACACATCAACATAGTAGTTGTTCTGTTGTGTTAATTCTATAGTTGCTATGGTAACAAAATGTAATAATTGTTCTGTTGTGGTAATTCTATAGTTCCTATGGTAACACAACAACTATAGTAATTGATCTGTTGTGGTAATTCTATAATTGCTATGGTAACACAACCTCTATAGTAATTGATCTGTTGTCGTTATTCTATAGTTGCTATGGTAACACAACAACTATAGTAATTGATCTGTTGTGGTAATTCTATAGTTGCTATGGTAACAACAACTATAATAGTTGATCTGTAGTAGTAATTCTATAGTTGCTACGGTAACACATCAACTATAGCAATTGCTCTGTTGGCGTCGTTCTATGGTTGCTACGGTAACACAGACTATAGTAGCTGATCTGTTGTGGCAATTTTGTTTAGTGGTTAATTCGCACAAAGTTCAGTTGTATTAAAATGTACTATTTTTAAAAGGAGGCGTGGCATCAAAGCCCACCCCCAAACCCAACCATCTTTGGGAGATGATCAAATCGTACTGAGATCGTACACATTCATACAGCTACTAAATCAAAAAGTTACAAACTGACGCAAGTGAGATCACATTGGATATACTGAAGAAAGCTGGGAAAGCACAGCCATTGGCATCAGTAGTATTTCATATTGCTACTATGGATGTCAATGGATGTTTACAACATTCTTCAGAGTATCTTATTTTGTATTCATAAAACATGATTAAACGTATCGAGTCACTTCGGTGTATATGTAAATGTTGAGTAAATGGGTGTACTATCCCTTTAATACAAAAGTACACACAAATAAACAATGTCACATTTTTGGAGCTCCACAGAGTCTGAAATCCAGAAATGGTGTTTGTTTTCAAACAGGCTTCCAGACTGCATCTGCCATTGGCTGCTCAAACAAAAACAGCATCCAAAAACACACGAGCGATGAGCCAGAATCAGTGCGTTCGGCTGGTCTGATGCTCAACAAACTGAGCAAAGCTTTCACTCCTCTGAGAAATCAATCCAAAATATGGCCATCAAGAGTGGAAGGAAGGAAGTATTTCAACACTGAAAAAACTGATTCATTTGTTGCATCTCTCCAGGCCTCATTGGCTTTCCGAGACATGCCATTATTTTCATGCAATCCATCATCTCAGGGGGTCATGAGCACAAAAAATACCCCTAAAAATCCATTCCCGAAGCCTCCAGCGCTTGACACAGTGTCATTTTCAGAAAGCTGGCCAATATTGGATCTGTTCAGTGTGTTCTTCTGGATGATCTACACCGCCTGGTCTGAAATCCTGGAGATGTTGTCGAGGTTGTTGACCTGTGTTGACAGGGATTTTCGGCTGTCTGTGCTGGTTCTGCCTCTTGCTCTCTGCTTGTGTGTTTCTCCTCGACCCGAGCACTGACAGATGAACGCTGCTTTAAACTCCTCTCGAAATTTGCCTGCCAGAAAACATTTTATTTCAGACATCAAGCAATATCAAACTTTTATATATATATATATATATACACAGTTGAAGTCAGAGTTATTTGTTCTTTTTCAGATATTCCCCAAATGATGTTGAACAGATTCAGGATTTCTTTCACAGTATTTCCTATAATATTTTTTCTTCTGGAGAAAGTCTTATTTTTTTTTTATTTCGGCTAGAATAAAAGCAGTTTTTAATTGTTTTAAAGCCATTTTAAGGTCGATATTATTAGCCCCTTGAGCAATATTAGTTTTAGATTGTCTCCAGAACAAACCACTGTTATACAATGACTTGCCTAATTACCCTAACTTTACCCTAATTACCCTAATTAAGCCTTTAAATGTTGATTTGTGTTTGGCCAACATGAAGGAATTAAGTTCACTTAGTAGTTTTTACAAATTTGAGTGAATTGAATATAAAACAAGTTGTCCCAAAAAAAACTCAAGAATTGTATTGTTAGCTCATTTTAAATAAGTAGTTTGAACAATCAACAAACTATTTTTTGTTTGTTTTAAATGTGTATTGTATAGCTCCATGTATATGTAAAGTTATTAAGTTATAAAAAATTATAATATTATCAAATCAAATGCTTGTTTAAATCTAGAGTTCTCAAAATGTTTAAACAAAATGCTTATTTTTTATTATTATTACTCTTATTTACATTAAAATTGAATACTCTAATATTTTTCATTGTTACTTAGATGTTTTAAACATTACAATATTACTTAGATGTTTTAAACGTTACAATGTTACTTAGATGTTTTAAACTTTACAATATTACTTCGATGTTTTAAACGTTACAATGTTACTTAGATGTTTTAAACTTTACAATATTACTTCGATGTTTTTAAACATTACAATATTACTTAGATGTTTTTAAACGTTACAATGTTACTTAGATGTTATTAAACGTTACAATATTACTTAGATGTTTTAAATGTTACAATATTACAAAGATGTTTTTAAACGTTACAATATTACAAAGATGTTTTTAAACGTTACAATGTTACTTAGATGTTATTAAACGTTACAATATTACTTAGATGTTTTAAACGTTACAATATTACAAAGATGTTTTTAAACGTTACAAATGTTACTTAGATGTTTTAAACGTTATAATATTATTTAGATGTTATTAAACGTTACAATATTACTTAGATATTTTAAACGTTATAATATTACTTAGATATTTTGAAATGTTACAATATTACTTAGATGTTTTAAACTTTACAATGTTACTTAGATGTTTTTAAACGTTACAATGTTACTTAGATGTTTTTAAACGTTACAATGTTACTTAGATGTTTTTAAACGTTACAATGTTACTTAGATGTTTTTAAACGTTACAATGTTACTTAGATGTTTTTAAACGTTGCAATGTTACTTAGATGTTTTTTAATATTACAATATTACTTAGATGTTTTTAAACGTTACAATATTACTTAGATGTTTTTAAATGTTTCAATGTTACTTAGATGTTTTAAACGTTACAATATTACTTAAATGTTTTTAAACTGTTCAAAGTTACTTAGTTAAATGAAAATGTTAATAAGATGCTTTTAAACGTTGTAATGTTACTTAGATGTTTTTAAACAGTTAAGTGTTACTTAGATGTTTTAAGCATTATAATATTTAGATGTTTTAAATGTTACAATATCCCTTAGATGGTTTAAACATTAAAGTGTTACTGTAAATGTTTTTAAGTGTTACCAATTATACATTGGTGCTTTAGAATTTAGAGCAAAATATCCTTCCAATATTTGATATGTTAAAAAAAGAGGCTAATTTAACACTTGTGAAATACAGATATAGTATGATCGTTTGATAATGAGAATGCTAACAAACCATTGTTAGACCGATGTGTCAGTTCACTGGGTTCATTAACTAGCTGTTTTACCGTGAAGACACACTCATTTTACATGCTTTTTTAAAAGACCAATTCAAATTCAAGCCAAAATTTCCAGCCCCCTGCATGACCGGTGGATTAAACGGATTAATTCATTGTCAGGAGGTTGAGTGAATCCTGTGTGCTTCGCTAAACGATGTCAAAAGTGTACTTGAAATGTGGAGGTAATGATGCACTCAATGCTATCAAACCTGCAGCGGCTGCACAAAGAGAATATTGCAATGCTAATGAAGAAATAATTAGTGCGCGCGTTTGGAAATGAAAAGGTCCAGGATAATTCCAGAGGGCAAACAGCATTTCAAAATATCAAAGCTTTGAAGTTTCACCGTGTGTGTGTGTGTGTGTGCGTGTATTAGTGTGTGTACCTTGTATTCATCACATTGTGGGGACAAAATGTTCCCACAAGTATAGCAATCCCAGTTTGTTGGTCCTGCTTAAGAAAATGTCGTATAAATCACTATACTTATACTTATAAAAAACTATACTTATTTGAGTTGAAACAACACAATTTTTAAGTTATGTATTTTGTGCAATCCACCTAAGTTTGTAAAAGCGATTAAGTTAACTAGCGTGTGTGTGTGTGTGTGTGTGTGTGTGTGTGTGTGTGTGTGTGTGTGTGTGTGTGTGTGTGTGTGTGTGTGTGTGTGTGTGTGTGTGTGTGTGTGTGTGTTTGCAAGCAGTGAGTGGAATGAAAGGTGTGATGGCTGAAAGTGACCAGCAGATGGAGGAAATGCCATATAGCGCAGTGCTTCTCATTCTGGACAGTATTCACACACACACAAATTGTGGCTTAAAGTGGCTCCTAAATTATCTTAAAAATAACAGGCTTCAGTCCTATGCAGCACTAAATTGTTGCTAAATCAGTGAAATGTTATGACTAGTAAAAAGCACTACTAAACCACCAAGACCAAATCACACACTATCAGCAGGGGTGGATTTAGTGATTTTGGAACCCTAAGCAATTCCAGCCTTGGGGCCCAAAAGTCTTAATATGCACCCTTTGTATATATTGCTTTGTTTGTTTGGCTGACTTTTTCCTTCACTTGATCTTCTTTTCTGACTGCCGGACTGCACTATTACTAGGGTGTGGGGGACAAATTTGCACAGATGTAATAATTACAATACAATACAGACCCTCAACCTTATAAAATATGATAGAAAATGATCATTCATATATATATATATATATATATATATATATATATATATATATATATATATATATATATATATATATATCGCTTATTAATATATAAATATATATTATATATATATTTATATAATATATTGCTTATTGGTGGCCTTATTTCCTGGGGCCCTACATGGCTGCTTACCTCGCTTATTGGTTAAATCCACCCCTGACTATCAGGGCTTGGTTTACCTTTTTATGTGATGTAGGCATTTTATTTCATTTTTGATTAAATAACTGAGCCTAAAATACCAATAATGCGTAAACCTGGCGCTGCAAACTATCATCCGTTTATAATTTATAATTGCTTCTGGACTAAAGTGCTAATACTGCATTTATTTGCACACACATATTCTGGAGGTTGTCCCAAATTTCACATTTTCCCCTGAATCCCCAGTAAAGCAAGAGGAAATATATATATATATATATTTTATATATATTTTAATTTTTTATGTACAAAAAGGCTTTAACTATATTTGCTAAAACATTATTCAAAATATATACACTCACCGGCCACTTTATTAGGTACACCTTTGCAACTGCTTGTTGACACATATTTCTAATCAGCCAATCACATAGCAACAACTCAATGCATTTAGTCATGTAGACGTGGTCAAGATGATCTGCTGCAGTTTAAAATGGGGAAGAAAGAGAATTTAAGTGACTTTAAACATGGCATGGTTGTTGGTGCCAGACGGGCTTCTCTGAGTATTTCAGAAACTGCTGATCTACTGGGATTTTCACGCACAACCATCTCTAGGGTTTACAGAGAATGGTCTGAAAAAGAGGGAATATCCAGTGAGCGGCAGTTCTGTGGGCACAAATGCCTTGTTGATGCCAGAGGTCAGAGGAGAATGGCCAGACTGGTTCCAGCTGATAGAAAGCCAACAGTAACTCAAATAAGCACTTGTTACAACCGAGGTCTGTGGTTCACCACTGTGTCTCCATCTTCTGATGGCTACTTCCAGCAGGATAACGCATGCCACGTCATAAAGTGTGAATCATCTCAGACTGGTTTCTTAAACATGACAATGAGTTCACTGTACTCAAATGGCCTCCACAGTCACCAGATCTCAATTTCAGCACCTTTGGGATGTGGTGGAACGGGAGATTGGCATCATGGATGTGCAGCAGACAAATCTGCAGCAACTGTGTGATGCTATCATGTCAATATGGAGCAAAATCTCTGAGGAATATTTCCAGTAGCTTGTTGAATCTCTACCACGAAGGATCACGGCAGTTCTCAAGGCAAAAGGGGGTCCAACAGGTGTACCTAATAAAGTGGCCGGTGATCATATAATAACCGTGAATGGTGATAGGGTTTTTTAGATTAAAAATAAACCGAGTCCAAATCAGTAGTCATGACACACTGGGGTCTTGATGAAGCAAAATAATCACTCTGTGTAAGAAAACAAACTTTATTTACAATATTATTAGCATTAATCCATAGTGTGGACAAACAGTTCTCAGCGTAACAAACTGCGTCATCTGACCTCCCTTCCAAACATCCTCTTTTTTTTGTATTATTAAAGCAAATAATACAGTAAATGTTCATTTTCTTAGATGGAGCGATCGTTTCGCTTCACAAGACCTTAATGTGTCATTAGGAGCCAGGACTATTGATTTGTTCTCCTTTGTATGTATTTATTTTTCATGTAAAAACCTGTCACCATTCACTGCCATTATATGAATCATCAACAGCCACAGACTCAGCTCAAAATCTTCTTTTATTGTTAGCCCTCCTATATATTTTCCCCCATTTTCTGTTTAAGGGAGAGAAGATAATTTTCAACACATTTCTAATCATAACAGTTTAATAACTCATCTCTAATAACTGATTTCTTTTCTCTTTGTCATGATGACAGCACATAATATTAGACTAGATATTCTTCAAGACACTAGTATTCAGCTGTCATTCTGACATGTAAAGGCTTCACTAGGGTAATTATGGTAAAGTTAGAGTAATTAGGCAAGTCATTGTATAACAGTGGTTTGTTCTGGAGACAATCCAAAACTAATATTGCTTAAAGGGGCGAATAATATTGACCTTAAGATAGGTTTAAAACTATTAAAAACTGCTTTTATTCTAGCCAAAATAAAACAAATAAGACTTTCTCCAGAAGAAAAACATTATAGGAAATACTGTGAAAAATTCCTGAATCTTTTCAGCATCATTTGGGAAATATCAGGGAAAAAATATTCACATGAATCATTCTGACTTCATCTGTACATCTTAAATGACTAGTGGGTGAGTAAATTAACAATGGATTTTAATTTTTGGTTAAACTACCCCTTTAAACAAGAGCACTGATGTGGATCACCAGAAGCAGCAATGGAGTATCGTTGATGTGGTGAATAAAATCTCACCGCTGAGGAAATTGTAGATGATTGGATTGGCAGCGCTGTTGGCGTATATGAGCCAGTGGGAGAAGGTGAACCAGGCGTACACAGTCTCTCTGTTGCCTGTGTTCTTGAATGCGCCGAATACTCTGGTGGACGAAAAAATAAAATAAATAATACAAGCATCAAAAGCAGCCTCTGACATTCCCAATAAATAAAGCATTTATGTATGAAGCCGAGGTTTTTTTAAATACAGCGGGAAACTGCTTTGACAAACAACATGAAGCTGGATTATTTATTTATTTATTTATTTTTTATTTATTTTTTATTTTTTAAGCTTGCATTCATTCTCAGTATTCAATTCAATGATTGCTAACACTTTGTGATAAATAGTGTTGAGTGCACTGAAAAAATGGCTTTCTATTCCATATATATATATATATATATATATATATATATATATATATATATATATATATATATATATATATATATACTGAGTTGAAAGCAGACATTTACATACACTGTATAAAAAGGCACATAACAATTTATCAGATAATCAGATGTTAATGCGACTAAACTTTTTCTCTTTTAGGTAAGTTAGGATTATCACATTTATTTTGTTCTGCTTAACAGCAGAATAAAGAGAGAGATTTTTTTTGAGAAATTGTTATAACTTTTCTTGAAAGTCAAGTTTACATACAATAAGATTATTCTGCCTCTGAAAAAGCTCAGATGATGATGTCAAGGTTTGGAAGTTTCTGATTGGCTAATTGACAACATTTAAGTAAATTGGAGGCACAACTGTAGAATGGTATTTTAGGAAAACCTCAAACACACTGCTTACTTGTGTGACAATGTGGGAAAATCAACAAGCCGGAATCAACAAGATGATCCCACACTCAGTCACAGAGTCATCAAACTACATCTTTGTTTGTTGTGAATAATCGCCCTCTAGTGGACAAAATTCCCTACTGTGCCTTTAAGGAGCGGTATAATCAAACCTATAAGCAATCACACATCTAGCAGATGATAAAAGTGCTGAAAATATCCTACAAAATCTCTTTAATGCCCAAAGTTACATTTTGAAAAATCTCCACAAAGAAAACCTCTTGAGATTTGATGGACGTGCATGTCTGTTAAAACACAAGAGGTTTTCTGTGTGGAGATTTTTCAAAATATGACTTTGGGCCTTCTTATGCTTCCTTTATTGTAAAAATCTAGGTTTATATTGTGAGAAAAATAAAAGACGCTTGAACAGAGATGTTCATTCATCATAAAGATGAATTCTTACAAAAAAAAAAACAAAAAAACGGCACTAGACAGAAATGCATTAAAGAGTCTTGGTTTGCATAGAGCACAGAGTACAAAGAGCCCCGTAATTAACAGATATTATCACAGCCGTCCGTCTCACGCCTTCAGCGCTTCACATCACAATGCTCATGATAATGCAAACACCACCTCAACAGAAGAGTTTAAAAAGGTGTTTTCATTTTTATCATATTTTGAGACAGGATCCACCATTTTCTGCATTTATGTCATTTTTATTATTGATTGATTGACTGTCATATAGCATGATTATTTCATGTCACTGTCATGTCAAGTCATTTCATTTATGTCACTGTTGCTAAAAATAACAAGTTTGTTGTGAGTAAAACAACATTTCGACAGTCTTCCTGAGGTCAAACAAGTAATCTAAAAAAAACCTAAAAAAGAGCAGATGTCGCTCTAGGCTAGTTTTTAACAGCAGATGTCGCTCTAGGCTAGTTTTTAACAGCAGATGTTGCTCTAGGCTAGTTTTTAACAGCAGATGTCGCTCTAGGCTAGTTTTTACAGCAGATGTCGCTCTATGCTAGTTTTAACAGCAGATGTCGCTCTAGGCTAGTTTTAACAGCAGATGTCGCTCTAGGCTAGTTTTAACAGCAGATGGTGCTCTAGGCTAGTTTTAACAGCAGATGTCGCTCTAGGCTAGTTTTTACAGCAGATGTCGCTCTATGCTAGTTTTTAACAGCAGATGTCGCTCTAGGCTAGTTTTAACAGCAGATGTCGCTCTAGGCTAGTTTTAACAGCAGATGGTGCTCTAGGCTAGTTTTAACAGCAGATGTCGCTCTAGGCTAGTTTTTAACAGCAGATGTCGCTCTAGGCTCGTTTTAACAGTGACATAGGCTAGTTTTAACAGCAGATGTCACTCTAGGCCAGTTTTAACAACAGATGGTGCTCTAGGCTAGTTTTAACAGCGACATATGCTAGTTTTAACAGCAGATGTCGCTGTAGGCAAGTTTTAACAACAGATGGTGCTCTAGGCTAGTTTTAACAGCAGATGTCGCTCTAGGCTAGTTTTTAACAGCAGATGGTGCTCTAGGCTAGTTTTAACAGCAGATGTCGCTCTAGGCTAGTTTTAACAGCAGATGTTGCTCTAGGCTAGTTTTAACAACAGATGGTGCTCTAGGCTAGTTTTAACAGCAGATAGTACTCTAGGCTAGTTTTAACAGCAGATGGTGCTCTAGGCTAGTTTTAACGGCAGATGGTGATCTAGGCTAGTTTTAACAGCAGATGGTGCTCTAGACTAGTTTTTAACAGTGGATGGTACTCTAGTCTAGTTTTAACAGCAGATGGTGCTCTAGTTTAGTTTTAACAGCAGATGGTGCTCTAGGCTAGTTTTTAACAACAGATTGTGGCGCTTGATAGTTTTCACAGCAGTAGGTGGCGCTCCACGGTAGTTTTCACAGCAGTAGCTGTCACTCCACGGTGGTTTTCACAGCAGGTGACGCTCTAGGCTAGTTTTTTTTTACAGCAGATGGCCCTCTAGTTTTTAACAGAAGCAGTTGGTGCTCTAGACTAGTTTTAACAAATGTTTTTTTTACCCCAACTTTTAGTACAGCACATAATTTTTGTTTGTTTTTTTTGTCTCTGTATGTTGTGTTTTGTCATTGTCGATTTATTTATTTGTTTGTCTCCAGTGTGTGATTGAGTGTCCGGGCGCTCACCTCTTCATGATGTTGAGGATGCTGATGGGCAGGTAGCAGAGGGCGAACACAAACAGCACCACCATCAGCATCCGTGCAGTTTTCCGCCGGGCCTTCACCTGCTTGGCCTCCGCTGACACTGTGCTGGTTCTCACCTTCACCGATTCTCCAGACCCGACCGCATGAGCCGAACACTGCAGAGACTTCCACTGCCTCTGGAGGACCGAAGACGACCCTGGAATCTGATTACAGGTCAAACACTGAACACTACAGGTCACCATGTTATGTACCCATGTTACAAATGTTACGTGAGATCTGCTTACTGAGGGCAGCGATTAAGGCATGTTGCTGACAGGCTTTTGGGAACGGTGGGCGGGGAGGACAAGCCTTAAAGGCCCAGTGCAAAAAAAACAGCAACCAGGTTTTACCAGTTATAAAACAGAAACTTCAGACAGCTATAATAAATACTCTGATGGGTGTTTCAAACTGAAATTTTACAGACGCATTCTGGGGACACAAAAGACTTTTCTTAAATCTGGAAAAATGGGTAAGGTAGGTGCCCTTAGCTTTCTTTAAGATCTCCTATTGCATCTTTTGGGACGAAAAACACAGATACGCATTTTAGCACTCAATTCATAAAAGGAGCTTAAAATTGATGTCATTTCTTATGGTATTGATTAGACAAACACTGATTTAAAAACTGGGTTTTTAAATAATTAGTAAAACAGACAGGGACTGCTTTTTCATTCTGTGTCTTCTGGTAAACACGTTAGCTAAATCTCCGCAAATACTGGCCTCAAACAAATAAATAAATAAATAAAATAAAATAAAATAAAATAAAATAAAATAAAATAAAATAAAATAAATAAATAAATAAATAAATAAATAAATAAATTGAATGAATGAATGAATGAATGAATGAATGAATGAATAAATAAATAAATAAATAAATAAATAATAAATTAGTAAGTAAGTAAATAAATAAATTAATTATTTAATTTATTTTTTTATTTATTTAATTTATTTAATTTATTTATTTATTTTTTTTGAAGGGTCTGGATTTATTTATCCAGATTTATTTATTTATTTATTTAATTTATTTAATTTATTAAATAAATAAATAAATAATAATTCCTTACATTTATATAGCAGTTTTCTAGACAGTCAAGGTGCTTTACACATTGTGGTGAATCTCCTCATCCACCACCAGTGTGTAGCATTCACCTGGTAGATGCAACGGCAGCCATATTGCGCCAGGACACACAGCAGCTGATTGGTGGAGAGAAGCCAATTATGGTATGTGGATGGCTAGGAGGCCAAGATGGACAGAGGCCAGTGTGCAAATTTGGCCAGGATGCTGGAGTTAAACCCCTGCTCTTTTTTTGAAAGACATCGACCACAGAGAGTCAGACCCTTAGTTTAACGTCTCATTCGAAAGACGACGCTCACTGAGCAGAATAGAGTCCCCTTCGCTATACTGGGGCATTAGGACCCACACAGACCGCAGATTGAGCTGGTCTCACTAACAGCACTTCCAGCAGCAACCTAGCTTTCCCATGTGGTCTCCCATCCTGTGGACGTGGCAGTCATACCAGCACAAAGCCTGACATGTGCACTTTTAACTGAGCCAACTCTTTTTGAAAACGAATGTTGTCAGTGTCCATTAATTTCTTTTAGTGATCTGTATGGAACAAAAGCAAAGCGAAATTCTCTGTCTGAACTCATTAGCCCGCTAATCAGTTCCCACCTCGTGAACACCCACAAACAAACACTGAGGGGCTGGTTGCAAAGAAGTATGTGTGATTTTCAATGTCAGTACGCGATACGTGTCAGGAATACTTACATACCTGTTGACACCAGAGTTTATGGCAGATTTGAATGTATGCCAGGACCATCAAACACAGTGGAGCGAAATAAGTGACGATGAAGAAGCAGGTGTGGTAGACTTTAGGATAGATTTCATCTGCAGAAAAGAGAATCAAACAATAATATCAGTCAGCTGAACGTGAAAAATTAAAATAGAAAGGAGTCATGGTGGGTATTTTAGCACAGGAGAAACGCAATTGACCAATCCATTATTTCGACTTGACCCTTCATTATACAAATGAAATGTACCAGTGGCAGATATTACTGAATATTTGCATTCTTATGATTTATATGCCTTCTACAAAATGATATTATATCTAATAACACCCATTGGTTAGATATATGTAAGCAGAGTCATTTCATTTTACACAGACATGTCTATTATATATGAGTTACATTATTGTCAATCTCAGCCACAGAGAGCAGATTTGGATCATATTCCTTTATAGTAAGGGAATAGTTTATTAACTAATGTTAAATATAGTTAGAGGCATCACAGTGGCGCAGTGGGTAGCACGTTCACCTCACATTAAGAAGGTCGCTGGTTCGAGCCTCGGCTGGGTCAGTTGGCGTTTCTGTGTGGAGTTTGCATGTTCACCCCGTGTTGGCATGGGTTTCTTTTTAAAACTAAATTGGCTGTGAATGCAAGAGTGTATGGGTGTTTCCCAGTACTGGGTTGCAGCTGGAAGAGCATCCACTGCGTAAAACATATGCTGGATAAGTTGGCGTATCATTCCGCAGTGGCGACCCCTGATTAATAAAGGGACCAAGCTGAAAAGAAAATGAATGAATGAATGAATGAATGAATGAATGAACTAGTTAGTGAATGCTGACAAGGATTAGTTCACGCTAGTAAATGAAATAACTAACTAATCAAACGGGGGCGGCACAGTGGCTCATTTGTCAGCTTCATTGCCTCACAGCAAAGAAGGTAGCTGGTTCGAGTCCCAGCTGGGTCAGTTGGCATTTCTGCGTGGAGTTTGCATGTTCTCCCCGTGTTCAGTCCAAACGCATGCGCTATAGGGGAATTGGATTGGCTAAATTGGCCATAGTGTATGAGTGTGTGTGGGTGAATGAGTTTGTATGGGTGTTTCTCAGTACTGGCTTGCGGTTGGAAGGGCATCCGCTGCATTAAACATATGCTGGAATAGTTGGCGGTTCATTCCGCTGTGGCGACCTCTGAAATGGAGACTAACCCAAAGGAAAATTAATGATTACATCTTTGGAAAGTCACCATACAGACAGCTGTACAAGTATGTGTGTGTGTGTGTGTGTGTGTACATGTTTTTGTGACATATCAGGACACAAATCTGTATAATGGGTATGACACAAGTATTACACAAAGCAGGTGAAATATGAGGACTTTGGTGACGTCCTCGTTTCTCAAAATGCTTATAAATCCCACAGGATGAGTTTAATCATAGAGTAAAGCTGCACACTGACTCCTGTGATGGTTGGGTTTAGGGGTGGGGTGGGGTGAGGGCAATATAATTTACGGTTTGGGCTGCATAAAATGAATGGAAGTCTATGTAATGTACCCACTTTTCACAAAAACAAACGTGTGTGTGTGTGTGTTTTCTGTGAAATTTAAAAAACACTTTTTTTAATGTATAGTTCAGAGATTATTGACGGGAAAGTATGGGGAGCAGAGAGAGGGGAAGAATCGGCATAGGACCGCGAGGCGGGATTCGAACTCGGGTCGCCGTGAGCACCGGAGTGCATGTGTCAATGCACTAACCACTACAGCACTGGCGCCGACTTCTGTGAAAGTTTTGAGTGAAATGAAAGTGAGTAAATGATGCTTTCCCATAGTTTTATCTAAAATTGTTGCATAAAGCATCTTATATAAACTTAATTTAATCCCATAGCATAATACAGATGTACATAATCAGCAGTAAAACCAATCATGTGAAAATGAAAGCCGAAAACTCAAGGGAAGGTGTGTGATTTTGCAGGTACTTTTGAAAGATGGCAACCTGATTTCATGTTTTCTTTCATGCAACCTAATGTCTCATTTCCATAAAAAGCTGCAAATGAGAAATTATGATAACAAAGCATAATTTAATGAAGACAGAAATGTGCTGTGAAGCGTCTCGCCATTGTCACAGTTTAGATTATCACTGAAAATAGAAGATGTTGCTGAATTTGACACATGAACTATTATATCTGGCGTCTGCATGAAGGCAGTAACAGTGTAGTGCACTCAGATGTCTTATTATCAGTCTTACCATTTGATCAAACATCCCATGGAGAGTAACAAATACGGCTGAAGTCAGAATTATTAGCCCCCCTGTATATATTCTCCCCTGTTTCTGTTTCTCAGCACATTTCTAAACTAAATAGATTTAACTGATTTATTTTCTCTTTGCCATGATGACAGTAAATCATATTAGACTAGATATTCTTCAAGACACTAGTTTTCAGCTTAAAGAGATATTTAAAGGCTTAACTAGGATAATTAGGGTAAAGATAGTGTAATTAGGCAAGTCATTGTATAACAGTGGTTTGTTCTGGAGACAATCCAAAACTAATATTGCTTAAGGGGGTGAATAATTCATTCATTCATTCATTTTTTTTTCAGCTTAGTCCCCTTATTAATCCAGGGTCGCCACAGCAGAATGAACCGCCAACTTATCCGGCAAGTTTTAATGCAGCGGATGCCTTTCCAGCCGCAACCCATCTCTGGGAAACATCCACACACACATACTTATACACTACGGACAATTTAGCCTACCCAATTCACCTGCACCGCATGTCTTTGGACTGTGGGGGAAACCGGAGCACCTGGCGGAAGCCCACGCGAAGGCAGGGAGAACATGCAAACTCCACACAGAAACACCAACTGAGCCGAGGTTCGAACCAGCGACCCAGCGACGTTCTTGCAGTGAGGCGACAGCACTACCTACTGCGCCACTGCCTCACCTGTGGGGCTAATAATATTGACTTTAAATAAATAAAAAACCGCTTTTATTCTAGCCAAAAAAAACCAAATAAGACTTTCTGCAGAAGAAAAAATACTAAAGTAAATACTGTGGAAATTTCCTGAATCTGTTCAACATAATTTGTGAAATATTGGAAATCACAGGTTTCCCAGAGATGGGTTGTGGCTGGAAGGGCATCCACTGCGTAAAAACTTGCAGCATAAGTTGGCGGTTCATTCCGCTGTGGCGACCCCGGATTAATAAAGGGACTAAGCCAACAAGAAAATGAATGGAAATCACAGGAGGGCGAATCACTCTGACTTCAACTTTTATTGTTCAAATCAAAACTCAAAACCCACTTATTTAAGATGACTTTAAAAACTTAATTTTATTTGCACTATTGCTGTGTATATTTTATTATTTCTCTTGTTTTATTATTTTTGTTGATTGTACGGTGTCCTTGAGTTGCTAGAAAGGCGCCTTTAAATAAAATGTATTATTATTATTATTATTATTATTATTATTATTATTATTATTATTATTATTAACTGTGTCTTCCAATGTGTCTCAGTCTGTTTAGGTTGACAGCGCGGGTTTCATCACAGTAATTGTGCGGTAGCTCTGGGGGGAACTTTATAAAGTTGTAGTTTAGCAGGATGTGACAACCGGACCCTCCAGGAATTCTGTGAAACTTTATTTATTGTGATTGGCTCTGAGTATGATGATTTGTTCAGGCACCTGTGGGTAAATCCAAGCCCACAACCTGCGCTGGCGGCACGGCTTCACAAAGGGCCAAAAATTGCTTTGGCTGTCAGACTGTCGGCTTTACAACAGATTTGATTCATTATGGTCGACGGAGAGCGCTGCCAAGAAGAAGAAAAAACTGACAGAACTTCAAAATCTTGGGTGAGAATTATTGAGAAGACACTTTTAAGGGACTTTTAATGTCTGCAGCCCCCAAAGAGACTGATTTTACTTTTATCTCATATTTAGAGCGCTGCAGCGTATATGATGAGCTTAAATCAAATCGGGCATCTCTGATGTGTCGAAATATGTTTCAAAACTTGTCAAAATGGCTTATGTCAACTTTATCTAATGCATATATGCTGTAATATGCTGCCTGACGTAATGAGCACACATACACACACTTGTCAATATGGTTTACGGGGACATATGCATAATGTTTTATGGTGTATAGAATTATGCACTTTTATACACTCATCGGCCACTTTATTAGGTACACCTTACTAGTACCGGGTTGGACCCCCTTTTGCTCCATATTGACATGATAGCATCACGCAGTTGCTGCAGATTTGTCGGCTGCACATCCATGATGCCAATCTCCCGTTCCACCACATACCAAAGCTGCTCTATTGGATTGAGCTCTGGTGACTGTGGAGGCCATTTGAGTACAGTGAACTCATTGTCATGTTCAAGAAACCAGTCTGAGATGATTGAGCTTTATGACATGGTGTGTTATCCTGCTGGAAGTAGCCATCAGAACATGAGTACACTGTGCTCATAAAGGGATGGACATGGACAACAACAATACTCAGGTAGGCTGTGGCGTTGACACAAGGCTCAAGTGGTACTAATGAGCCAAAAGTGTGCCAAGAAAATCTCCCCCACACCATTACACCACCACCTGAACCGCTGATACAAGGAAGGATGGATCCATGCTTTCATGTTGTTGAGGGCAAATTGTGAGCCGAGCATCTGAATGTGTCAGCAGAAATGGAGACTCATCAGAGCAGGCAACGTTTCTCCAATCTTCTACTGTCCAGTTGTGGTGAGCCTGTGTGAATTATACCCTCAGTTTTGTACTGTCGCATGAGATTCCCGCTTTTTTAAAGATAAATATTTATAACATTAATGCACATCAGTAACTCGCCAGTAACTTATTTAACACATGTTTCTGTCAGAACGCATTGTAAATAATAGAAAATCCGGCGACCGCAATAATCAAGCCCTTGGGAACAACTGTGGTCGGAATCAAAGTTCACAGGTCTGTGTTCTCTGAACTCCTCTCAAGCGGTGGACTTCTTCATTTTGACTGCTAGCCGCCGAACCACGTCATAGCTCATTACCATAGAGTTGACTTGATTTCAACTCTCCTCGAGGCCCACACAGATGCACCGCACTGCTCCTCACCGCCGGCTCTCATTGAAAATGAATGACTTCTGGCTACTTTAACACTCTCGCCGCTTTCAATTTGAACGTGCGATGATTCAACTGCAGTACTTAGTAGTAGGCAATTTCAGAATCAACCCTAAACTATAACAGCGAACATTCCAATGGAATTCTGAATGGGTGATGTCATAATCTATGTGTTCCATATTGGAAAACGGTGCCATAATGAACGTCTTCTCATCCATCAAATCCTTTCCTCATTGGAGATTAATGTTTGACCCAATAATGATTTCCGGGCCCTTTCCTCTGCCACCTCCACCTTACAGGCCCTGCTGTCAGTGTAGGATAACTGACTCACTGGGGCCCTTTGTGAGGCTCATCAGGAGGGTCGGCCCACGTCTCTCATCAGGGGGCCGCTCTCCGCCTCTGAAGTCTTTTCATCTGTGTGATGGTGTCTTTAGCTCAGCATGGCAATGATCAATGAAGACCGATTTAATCTTTAAAGCCAATATGCTGCACAGCGCTAGAAATATCAGGATTCATACAAGAGTTTGAGTCGTTTTAACTCTCATAACGTGCAGTTCAAGATGGTATATGCCGGAAAAAAAACTGTGCCTTTGGGCCCCATTGCTGCTTCTGACTATATTCAGAGTTTAGAAAACTGATAAAATCATTAATTTATAATGTAATAATAATGTTTTAAGCATTGGAAAATAGTGAATTCATAATTAGTTATAAATTAACTCTACATAAAATGTAATAATAATAATAATATAATAATAATAATAATGGAAATATTAATAATAATAATAATATTATTGATAATAATATTATTAATAGAAATAATGACAATAATAATTATTATGATTATTATGATATAAATAATAATCATCATCATAGTAATAATAATCATAGTAATAATAATAATAACAATAATAATAATAGTAATAATGATAATAATAGTAATAATAATAATAATAAAAATAATAATAATAGTAATAATAATAATAACAATAATAATAATAGTAATAATGATAATAATAGTAATAATAATAATAATAATAGTAATAATGATAATAATAGTAATAATAATAAAAATAGTAGTAATAATAATAATAAAAATAGTAATAATAATAATAACAATAATAATAATAGTAATAATGATAATAATAATAATAATAATAATAATAATAATAATAATAATAGCAATAATAATAATAGCAATAATAATAATAATAATAATAATAACAATAATAGTAATAATAATAGTAATAATAGTAACAATAGTAATAATAATAATATTAATAATAATAATAATATTAATAATAATAATAATAATAATAATAATAATAAATAGTAGTAATAATAATAATAATAATAATAAATGTTCTTGGTCTGATAAACATCATTTAGGAAATATTTATAAAAAGAATAAGATTTTCATAGGTAGGCGAATAATTCTGACTTGATTCTCATAACAGTAAACTGAGCTGATTTAATCTGTAACATATTATATAGTCTATTATTTAGGTCTGTTAGTTATTTATCAAGTTTATTACTTAATTAGTCTATTAGGTATTTATCTATTCTATTAGTTCATTATCTAGTCTATTAGTTATTTATCTATACTATTAGTTATGTCTAGTAGTTCATTTTCTAGTCTATTAGTTACTTATCTATACTATTAGTTATGTCTATTAGTTCATTATCTTGTCTATTAGTTCATTATCTAGTCCATTAGTTATTTATCTAGTCTATTAGTCCGTTATCTAGTCCATTAGTTGTTTTTCTAATCTATTAGTTAGTCTCTAGACTTCAGTCTCTAGTTTTTTTTTATTTAAAACGACACATCTAAAACCCATCTGCAGAAAGAAGATGACTTCAGCACAGAGAAGCTTGAGTTGCAATTGAATCTGATTGTCTCTCTCTTTCTCTCTCACTGCTCACACAGCAGAAATAAATGGCCTGTCTAAAATGTTTAATGGCCTGTATGTGTGTGTGTGGACAGGAGATGCTCACCTGGCCACTGCTCATCACAGACGGTGAACAGGCTGGTTTTGTTGGTGAGCTCCGGCATCAGGCTGCTGCTCTCCATCACCACGGCCTGGGGGATCATCATGATGCAGGACACCAGCCAGATCACCACGATGCTCTTGCGGGCTCTTTTAGCAGTGCTTTTGAATTTTAGCGGGTGGCAGATCGCATACCAGCGGTCCTGGGCAATGCAGCTCAGTGTCAGGACCGATACGGACACTGAGATGGTCTGCAGGATAACACACATGCAAAGATAGAGAGGACAATTAAGGAGTTATATGTGGAGAAATAACCAGTGTTGGGGAAAAATTATGTTAGAAAAAAATTCACAAAGCTAACTTCAACTTAAATATTTAAGTTTACTATTAATATTTAATTATTCAAATGTATAAATATTTCACAAGTGATGTTCAATAGACTAAGGACATGTTCACAGTATCTCCTTTAATATTTCTTTTTTTCTTCTAAAATAAGGTAAATCAACATAAAAATCTTTGTGGCCTTGACTTGTTGTCATTATATTTTTTACGATTAGTTTGGCTGAAATAATCTTTTTTAAAAGCCTCTATTATGGGTTTGTGAAAACCATCTTCTATGCAGTGTGCAATAGAGCTCTACGTGAATAAAATGTTGAAATGTGAAAGTGCACCGAGTTTAAAATGATTGATTCCTCCCAAAAAAATAGAGTTGACTGAAAGTTGTTGATATGAATCGTCCTGATTTCAAAACTTTAGCCGCTTCATGTTGACCTCGATACAAAACAATACCATATAAGATGCACTGGATCCGGGAAAACTGCAACCTGCCCTTCCCTTTAAACCCTAGCAGATTATTCATTGATAAAGCAGTAATAAGATATAGCTAAGAGTGATCCTGATCAACTTTACGAAAGTATGACTTAGGAGGGTATACTCAACTAAAAAAGTGTTGGGAAACACATATTAACGCTGAGATACTGCTGAAGATACAACTTACTTAACTATACTTAACGACTTAAAGAGGGTATATTAACTATACTTAACGACTGAAGGAGGGTATACTTAACTATACTCAACGACTTTAAGATTGTATACTTAACTATACTTAATGACTTCAAGAGGGTATACTTAATTATACTTAATGACTTAAAGATTGTATACTTAACTATACTTAATGACTTCAAGAGGGTATACTTAACTATACTTAATGACTTCAAGAGGGTATACGTAACTATACTTAACAACTTAAAGAGGGTATACTTAACTATACTTAATGACTTAAAGAGGGTATACTTACTATACTTTTTGACTTAAAGAGGGTATGTTAACTATACTTAACGACTGAAAAGGTATACATAACTATATTTAACGACTTAAAGAGGGTATGCGTAACTACTTAATGATTTAAAGAGAGTATACTTAACGTCTTAAAGAGGGTATACATAACTATATTTAACGACTTAAAGAGGGTATACATAACTATATTTAACGACTTAAACAGGGTATACGTAACTATACTTAACGACTTAAAGAGGGTATACATAACTATATTTAACGACTTAAACAGGGTATACGTAACTATACTTAACGACTTAAAGAGGGTATACATAACTATATTTAACGACTTAAACAGGGTATACGTAACTACTTAACGATTTAAAGAGGGTATACTTAACGACTTAAAGAGGGTAAACTTAACTATACTTAACGACTTAAAGAGGGTATACGTAACTACTTAACGATTTAAAGAGGGTATACTTAACGACTTAAAGAGGGTATACATAACTATACTAAACAACTTAAAGAGGGTAAACTTAACCATACTTAACGACTTGAAGAATGTGTACTTAACTATACTTCTACGACTTAAATAGGGTATCCTTAACTATCCTTAATGACTTAAAAATGGTATACTTAACTATACTTAACGACTTGAAGAAGGTATACTTTACTATACCTCCATGAACGGGATATATAAAACTATACTTAACGACTTAAAGAGGATAAACTTAACTATACTTAACGACTTAAAGAGGATAAACTTAACTATACTTAACGACTTAAAGGTAAACTTAACTTATCTCACCAGCTGAAAGAGGGTACACTTAACGACTTAGAGGGTATACTTAACTGTACTTAACTTAAAGAGGGTATACTTAACTATATTTAACAACCTAAAGATGGTATACTTAACAATACTTAACGGCTTAAAGAGGGTATACGTAACTACTTAACGATTTAAAGAGGGTATACTTAACGACTTAAAGAGGGTAAACTTAACTATACTTAACGACTTAAAGAGGGTATACGTAACTACTTAACGATTTAAAGAGGGTATACTTAACGACTTAAAGAGGGTATACATAACTATACTAAACAACTTAAAGAGGGTAAACTTAACCATACTTAACGACTTGAAGAATGTGTACTTAACTATACTTCTACGACTTAAATAGGGTATCCTTAACTATCCTTAATGACTTAAAAATGGTATACTTAACTATACTTAACGACTTGAAGAAGGTATACTTTACTATACCTCCATGAACGGGATATATAAAACTATACTTAACGACTTAAAGAGGATAAACTTAACTATACTTAACGACTTAAAGGTAAACTTAACTTATCTCACCAGCTGAAAGAGGGTACACTTAACGACTTAGAGGGTATACTTAACTGTACTTAACTTAAAGAGGGTATACTTAACTATATTTAACAACCTAAAGATGGTATACTTAACAATACTTAACGGCTTAAAGAGGGTATACTTAACTACACTTAACGACTTAAAGAGGGTATACTTGACTAGACTTAACAATTTTAAGAGGGTATACTTAACGACTCAAAGAAGGTATACTTAACTATGCTTGACTTAAAGAGGGTATACTTAAATATACTTAACTATATTTAACGACTATAGAGGGTATACTTAACTTACAAATTGTTGGGAAACACATTACATTGCTAAGGTAGCTTAAAGGTACAATAATGATGTAGCCTTAAGGAGGTCTCAAGAAACGCAGTCTCGAACCCCATTTAAAATCAGCAAATCAGATGACATTTTTTATCACTGGGTGTTCTGTGCAAATTGACCAATTTCTGACAGCCATGCCTTTGAAGCGCTTTACATTGCATGTGTTTGAATGCTTTTGCATCACATCTGTATAAAAAATGAGGAACTACTTTGATGTTCTGGCTTTGCTCTAAACGTCAACTGGAAGACGTTTGAGTCAAAGTGTCTGGCGCGCATTTGTAAGATGCAAACATCCTACATTATATTGGAATCAATCAAGCAGCACTCTCTCTGTGAAAGTCAAAATGCGTGAAAGTGATTAGAAACGAGCGACTTTCTTCAGGCTCATATCAACACTTGGCTTTGGCTCACAGCTGCTCCTTCAGTCTTCATAACTTCAAAACTCGCATTAATATTCAGTGAACCGACGAGGGATGATAACCGAGCATAGAGAAGAAACAATGGTACTTGTAGCTTTCAGATGGTGACAGCTGAGATATTACAGTCTGTCCTTTACTCGGTGTTTACAGGACAAGTTTGAGAAAATGTGTTCTTGATGTAACACACGCAGGCTCATTGGAAAATGTGCATGTTTGCGAAATTGCAAAAACTGAATTAAATATACAGTACATTATCTGCAGTTTCAGAGTAAAATGAACACTAGGGGGCAGTGTGACAACAACTTCCATTCCTTTTCACACTAATGATATTTACAGAGGCATAATATCGAAGAATTAAGGATTGTTTTCATGCAGTTCTTTGCACAATACCAAATAAACAGCACAAAACAGCTTAACGAATGAATAATGAATATGTTTGTGTCACCCCTCTATCTCTATATGGACATTTCTGGTGTGGTCGTAGCCCGCTATGTATGATGTTTGTGCTGCAAAGTGCTCAGGTTTGAGTGCAGTAAAGCACGCTTCCACAAGAGAGACAAAAGTAATGTAAAATCAAGGTAAACCATGTGTTCGCAGTGTACTTTTGTCTGTTTCTGAAAACACTATCGGTTGGGTTTAGGGAATGGACACTTTTCTGGTGTGGTCATTTTGCTCGTAGCCTACTTTGTGTGGTGTGTGTGCTGCAGAGTGCTCAGGTTTGAATTTAGTGAAGCACGCTTCCACAAAAGAGATAAAAGTAATGTAAAATCAAGGTAAAGTAGGTGTTCGCAGTGCATTTTTCTGTTATGTCTGTTTCTGAAAACACTATTGGTTGGGTTTAGAGAAAGGTTTAGCTCAGTGGTTTGCTAGCTGATCTGTACGACGAGGTCCGCTTAAGTCTTAAGTAACATTTCAGATTTACAAACTAAATGTAAACAGCACCCTCTGGTGGATTTGTCATCTGAAACATGAATGAAAATGTAATCGGAGGAATGTATTTTTTGTTTCACAACAATGTTGGATGAGGCATATATTTGCAATGAGCCTGTGCTGTTTAAAATAGACCAAAGCAGCATGGTGTCGTCTCTAGAAGCTCCATAACTTCCATCTACAACTAAAAAAAATGTAATCAGATTTCATTTATAGGGAAGCAAAATAAAAAAGTCAAATGTGACCAAATCCTGCAACATGAGTCACAGTGAAGAATCTTTAAATTGAGATTTTGGCATCAATATTAGTATTGTATCTTTCTGGAGCGATCTGATTAGCTTGTTTGCGCTGAGCACGTAGGGTCCCGGTAGCTGAAGCTGAAGCGCACCTTTAAAAAAATGTAACTACATGTCACAATGGCACCTATCGCAAGCTCTGTGATTGGTCGGCTTGTTAGTGACGAGCGTGGGTGGTGCTGAGAGCCGTGAGCCCAGTGGAGCGACTGTTTACAGTTGTAGAGTCCCGTGAAGGAACTCCAGATGAAATCTTTTTTGTGTTTATTTTAAGATTAAATTTGTTGCACGTTTGCTGAAACGAGCGAGTTTTAGCTATTTGACACTTTCAGACAAAATTAAACACTCCACACAGAGCAACATAAAAACATACTTCCAGCTAGCGTTTCGAGAGTGTTATTGCAGAGCAACACAAACAGCATGCAGAAGAATAAATGCACAACTACAAGGCAGGTAGCGTGGGTGGAAACCAGCCTCTAGTCTGACAGGAGGATGGCTGGCCTGTTAGATTGAAACAGAGCTTCCCTTTGACAAATGATCATCCTTTGTCACTTTTTTTATGTTCAATCCTAACCTTTTTGATTGATTTTATACAATGTTACAACTATATTTGAATAGCAAAGATATTAACGTTTCACGGGATACCCGGAATGTAGAGTAAGTGACGAGAGAAGTTGAGAAAAGCAATGTTCATTTCTAGTGAATTTAGTAAAACAACTTTGATAGTCATTTAAATACCTTTACTCGAGGATTTAGGCTACAAAACTTTGTGAGATTATTTTTAAATGCCAGCTCTGTGAAATTAGCTAAAAAGGAAAATGTAATTGTTTAGTAACATTATCGGCCTGTATCTTAAATTATGCTGCGTTCACACCAGACACGGAACGCACGTCAAGCGCGAGTGATTTACATCTTAAGTCAATCCAAACGCGCGAATAAACATTGTGCGGCGTGATACGCGTGAATAGCGCGGCACGATTGGCGCGAATTGCGCGAATGGCGCGGTGCGAATGTCGCGATATTTGCGAATTGAGCGTTTTTCTTGTTTTCACGCGAATCACTCGAGTTCGAAGATCTGAACTACCAATCAGGAGCTTGCTCTTGTGGTGGCGTGATTGTGACGTATTGCCTGTTGTGGGTGTCCCAGGGGAAATTCTCCAGGCGACACCGACAAGAAGTTCATCAAACTGGGCTGGGCTCAGTCAGAAGCACCGCTGAAAGCTCACAGAGCTGGATGCATCTCTGAAAGGATGTAGTGGACTCAAACACAGCCCTAAACATATCGACGCTGTTTTTCAGCCTTAATAAAGCACATAAACACTGTTATTTTCTTCATAAAATCCATTTTAGCCATTTAGCAACAAAGCTACAGTCACCGGGCAGTCAGAAGCCCTGCCCATCACGCAAATCCGCGTATGTTCTGAAGTGAATTTGATGCGCGAATGAAGCGGATTTGATGTGCGAATGAAGCAAGTAAACTCAAATGTTCACGCGGCTATTTACACGCGAATATCGCGATTTATCTCGCGATTTATCTGAGCGTTCCGCGTCTGGTGTGAACGCAGCATTAGAACTGTGCGACTTCCGATTCATTTCTCTTTCAGATGAATGTGAAGCTGGTTTTTCTGATGTGTCAGGAGTTGTATATGTGAAAGATCCAAAAAGCTGCCACAATACACAAATATAAACCACTCAAAACTTTCTTTTGAAACAGATTCTAAGTTAATGTAACCCACCGGTCCTACTGCTAAGCTGGGATCGAAACAGTGATTCTTTGCATGGGAGTCTGTTGCTCTAACAAGGAGACTGAAGACCATGGCCTCTATCATCTGTCGCTAGAGCACCTTTAGAGGTCAGAGGAGTGAGATTTACCTCTATAGTACTTTGCTAGCTGGTCTTCGTCCCTCTCTTACTCTTAAACCTCGCTCCCATGTGTAACCCACCAATCCTACTGCACCCAACCTGTGCTGAGCTAGGATTGAACCGGCGATTCTTTGCATGGGAACTGGTTGCTCTAACAAGGAGGCTTAAGAACATGGCCTCTAGCATCTACAGCTAGATCACCTTTAGAGTTCAGAGGAGTGAAATCTATCTGCATATCACTTCGCTAGCTGGCCTTCGTTACAATCGGAGAAACTTTTTGCCAAAGTAGATTCTTTACCTGTAGGTAAGGCAGTATTTTGCACAGGGTCTGTCCGAAGAACCATGTTTCGGTGATGTCCACCACAAGACTTGCAGGAAGACACGTGATGGTGACCAGGATGTCTGCGAAGGACAGGTTCACGATGAAGTAGTTGGTCACTGTCCGCATGTGATGGTTTTTCCAAACTGCAAAACAAACTGAAAAGAAAGACGCCTTGACAAAAATCAGCTGGGCAGCAACTTTTGGTACACTTAAAGGCCACTAGAGGGCGCATATTCACAACAGACAAAGACGTAGCTTAATGAGGGCGTGAATGAGTGTGAAATCAGGAGTTGTGACTTTCATCATCCTACAGAACTCCTGCAGACTCATGTTGATGGATGATTAAACTATTCCAACACTTCTAAAGAATCTAAAATCTAAAAAGAGATTTAAGGGACCTTGTGTGCAATGGAAAGTTTCTGCTAATGTTTAACTTTCTTCATGAAATCATTGATAACAACTAATGGAAATAATCTGATGTTAAATTGGTCAGAGGCTGCATACAAAAGCTTTAAATTAATCCCTTAAGAGGCAGCATTCCAAGGCAGCAAGGCATCAAGGCAAGTCTGAATGCAATTTCTGCTTCACTTTCTGTCTCTGGAGGTTCCTTCATCTGGATTTTGAAGGCAGCATAAATGTATCCTTCACTGCCTTCAATCTGCCAGTCCTGCCACAGTTTTCCATTTCTGACAGCTGAGGTGTCTCTCAAACTGCTTCTTATTTGTCATTTTTTGTACGAATATCCATTTTTGACCAATGTTTTCCACTTTTCTAGCAAGAACTTAGTATTTGTAGTAAGCAAATATTCTATTGGTTATCAGTGAGGATCTCTTTATTTTGGTGTAAATGATTATATTGTTCTGCTGTCTCCGATGTCTGTCTGAAATTAGCTTTGTGAGGTGCCTTCTTGTATTAACACTACCTCCAGAGTCACTGAGAGGCAACAAGTCAGAAGCTTAAGCTTTCAACTTCACAGCCAGAATCCTTAAGTTTTGAAAATAATTGTTTTATTTGAACAGATATTATAAATTCATAATTGCAATAACATGTGCTGAAATACACTACCTGACAAACATCTTGTCGCTTATTCAAGTTTCAGGAACAACAAATAATATCTTGACTTCTAGTTGATCATTTGATATCATAAGTGTCTTATATGAAAGCCAAAGGCCTCTAGATTACACTTATTTGATCACAATAAAAAATTATCATGCGTTGATTTTCTATGATTCGATTAAGACAGTGAGGTCTGACTTTGTTAATGTTTGGAATGGGAAAGAAAGCGTTCTTGTAGGACTCCCAGAGTTCCTCAAGATTCTTTGGATTGATCTTTAATGCCTCCTCCTTCATCTTACCCCAGACATGCTCAATAGTGTTCATGTCTGGTGACTGGGCTAGCCAGTCCTGGAGCACCTTCACCTTCTTTGCTTTCAGGAGCTTTGATGTGGAGGCTGAAGTATGAGCAGGAGCGCTATCCTGCTGGAGAATTGTCCCTCTCCTGTGGTTTGTAATGTAATGGGCAGCACAAATGTCTTGATACCTCAGGCTGTTGATGTTGATCATCCACTCTGCAGATCTCTCGCACGCCCCCATACTGAATGTAACCCCAAACCAGGATTTCTCCTTCACCAAACTTGACTGATTTCTATGAGAATTTTGGCTCCATGCTGGTTCCAGTAGGTCTTCTGCAGTATTGGTGATGATTGGGATGCAGATCAACATATGATTCATTGAAAAAAATCGACCTTCTCCTAATGATCAACAAGAGGTCAAGTTATTATTTGTTGCTCTTAAAACTGGGACCGACAACATCAACAACGTGTGGCTTCTATAACCAAAATAATAATAATAACAACAACGATAAAGTATTCTGAGATCTGGGCATCTGAGTTCTGAGAAGCGTATAGAAAATAAAAGAGCAAGGCCTTGGGAGCATGTGCTGAAACACAGAAGACCAATACTGCCCTTATAAAGGCAGAGTCCAGAATCTATGCAAGCACTGAGACTGAACAAACAGCCTTTCAAACTTTTACACCAGCTTGGATTTTGCTGTCGCTGCAATTTATAATGAAATGATTGGCCTTTGTGGTCCATAAGAGCAGGAGAACTTCCAGAGACGATGTCACGAGTTATAGAGAGTAGGCTGGAGATTGTATTATGACAGCAGCAGATGGTTTTGCTGATAAGTAAAGGTCAAACAAGCACATCCATTATGTCACTAATCTGTTTTACAAGATGTTTTCTCCACCTAATTAGGTTAGGGTTGAGGCCTGGGTCATGTCTACCTGACCTGTGAAGCACAACAGGTGAATTTCGAGTAGGTACGAGTTGTGTTTAAGAGCGTCTAGTACAAAATCAAAGACATACACGACATATTTCAAATGTCAAGCTACAGAAAACACCCAAATAACAGACTGTGTGTGTGGATAAGTTAATCCAGTGTGTGTGGATGAGTTAATCCAGTGTGTGTGGATAAATTAATCCAGTGTGTGTGGATAAATTAATCCAGTGTGTGTGGATAAATTAATCCAGTGTGTGTGGTTAAGTTAATCCAGTGTGTGTGGATAAATGAATGAAGTGTGTGTGGTTAAGTTAATCCAGTATGTGTGGATAAATTAATCCTGTGTGTGTGGATAAGTTAATCCAGTGTGTGTGGTTAAGTTAATCCAGTTTGTGTGGATAAATTAATCCAGTGTGTGTGGATAAATTAATCCAGTGTGTATGGATAAATTAATCCAGTGTGTGTGGTTAAGTTAATCCAGTGTGTGTGGTTAAATTAATCCAGTGTGTGTGGATAAATTAATCCAGTGTGTGTGGATAAATTAATCCAGTGTGTGTGGATAAATTAATCCAGTGTGTGTGGTTAAGTTAATCCAGTGTGTGTGGTTAAGTAAATCCAGTGTGTGTGGATAAATTAATCCAGTGTGTGTGTGGTTAAGTTAATCCAGTGTGTGTGGTTAAGTTAATCCAGTATGTGTGGTTAAGTTAATCCAGTATGTGTGGATAAATTAATCCAGTATGTGTGGTTAAGTTAATCCAGTGTGTGTGGTTAAGTTAATCCAGTGTGTGTGGATAAATTAATCCAGTGTGTGTGGATAAATTAATCCAGTGTGTGTGGATAAATTAATCCAGTGTGTATGGATAAATTAATCCAGTGTGTGTGGTTAAATTAATCCAGTGTGTGTGGATAAATTAATCCAGTGTGTGTGGATAAATTAATCCAGTGTGTGTGGATAAATTAATCCAGTGTGTGTGGTTAAGTTAATCCAGTGTGTGTGGTTAAGTAAATCCAGTGTGTGTGGATAAATTAATCCAGTGTGTGTGTGGTTAAGTTAATCCAGTGTGTGTGGTTAAGTTAATCCAGTATGTGTGGTTAAGTTAATCCAGTATGTGTGGATAAATTAATCCAGTGTGTGTGGTTAAGTTAATCCAGTGTGTGTGGTTAAGTTAATCCAGTGTGTGTGGATAAATTAATCCAGTGTGTGTGGATAAATTAATCCAGTGTGTGTGGATAAATTAATCCAGTGTGTGTGGATAAATTAATCCAGTGTGTGTGGTTAAATTAATCCAGTGTGTGTGGTTAAGTTAATCCAGTATGTGTGGTTAAGTTAATCCAGTATGTGTGGATAAATTAATCCAGTGTGTGTGGTTAAGTTAATCCAGTGTGTGTGGTTAAGTTAATCCAGTGTGTGTGGTTAAGTTAATCCAGTATGTGTGGATAAATTAATCCAGTGTGTGTGGTTAAGTTAATCCAGTGTGTGTGGTTAAGTTAATCCAGTGTGTGTGGTTAAGTAAATCCAGTGTGTGTGGATAAATTAATCCAGTGTGTGTGAATAAATTAATCCAGTGTGTGTGGATAAATTAATCCAGTGTGTGTGGTTAAGTTAATCCAGTGTGTGTGGTTAAGTTAATCCAGTGTGTGTGGATAAATTAATCCAGTGTGTGTGGATAAATTAATCCAGTGTGTGTGGATAAATTAATCCAGTGTGTGTGGTTAAGTTAATCCAGTGTGTGTGGTTAAGTAAATCCAGTGTGTGTGGATAAATTAATCCAGTGTGTGTGGATAAATTAATCCAGTGTGTGTGGATAAATTAATCCAGTGTGTGTGGTTAAGTTTATCCAGTGTGTGTGGTTAAGTTAATCCAGTGTGTGTGGTTAAGTTAATCCAGTATGTGTGGATAAATTAATCCAGTGTGTGTGGTTAAGTAAATCCAGTGTGTGTGGATAAATTAATCCAGTGTGTGTGGATAAATTAATCCAGTGTGTGTGGATAAATTAATCCAGTGTGTGTGGTTAAGTTAATCCAGTGTGTGTGGTTAAGTTAATCCAGTGTGTGTGGATAAATTAATCCAGTGTGTGTGGATAAATTAATCCAGTGTGTGTGGATAAATTAATCCAGTGTGTGTGGTTAAGGTTATCCAGTGTGTGTGGTTAAGTAAATCCAGTGTGTGTGGATAAATTAATCCAGTGTGTGTGGATAAATTAATCCAGTGTCTGTGGATAAATTAATCCAGTGTGTGTGGTTAAGTTAATCCAGTATGTGTGGATAAATTAATCCAGTGTGTGTGGTTAAGTTAATCCAGTGTGTGTGGTTAAATTAATCCAGTGTGTGTGGTTAAGTTAATCCAGTGTGTGTGGTTATTAGTCTCGGTGTACAAGCTTGGAACTTTAAACTAGCACACAGCTGGCATAACTTTGTTTAGTTGTCGCAGTTTTGATCCGTGCAGAAACACGGCGTTGAGAAGCCTTTATGTTTAATTAACCGTGACGAATTAAAGCGTCTCCACAGCAAAATTAAATTTATTTAGCATTAAATTAAAGTTTCCAATGCTATTTCACAGAAATAAACAGGAGATAAAAGCAACCCATAAGACTGATTCAGCTTCTGTAGTAAAACAGCTCTAAAATATAGTCATTATTCAGCTTGAGTGGCTCATTTCAGCTCAATAGATGTCGATGTAAATTTGTCATACATAAAAATAATTTGATTTAGTTATACAGCAGAAGACAATACTGTCATATTTCAGCTCAACTGAGTTCAAGTTTCACTGTCATCTAATAGTGCCACTGCTGGGAAACGGATATTATTACTGAATGTTAATTGTCATTTAACCCCAGAGCAAGCCAAAGGCGACGGTGGGAAAAAGCACAAACTTTATCAGGTGACAGATATGGAGAAGGAAAAAGCTTGAGAAAAACAGGCTCAGTCAGATCCTCTTCTCCTCAGGTCAAATGTAAAAGTAACCCAGTGTCATATTTCAGAAATATGACCACACGAGCACTTTATTTAGCTCTTTGCTGCAAAAACAAAAAGGTACACGGGTTAAATTTGTGAATTATTGCTTCACTTGGACAATTTTCAGCTAACAAGCTTAAATAGACGACAGTACTGTAGTCAAAAAATCCAACCTACCACCTAAATCTATGAATTCCAGGCTGTCTGAATAATGCGCAGGTTAGTGTATACTCCATCAGCCATTTTTGACTGTTTGGCGCCATCTAGTGTCTGAATAATGTGCAGGTTAGTGTATACTCCATCAGCTGTTTTAGTTTCTGTCAACTTTGTGTTTTTGGCTGTTTGGCGCCATCTAGTGTCTGAATAATGCGCAGGTTAGTGTATACTCCATCAGCTGTTTTTGACTGTTTGACACCATCTTGTGTCTGAATAATGCGCAGGTTAGTGTATACTCCATCAACTGTTTTTGACAGTTTGGTGCCATCTAGTGTCTGCATAATGCGCAGGTTAGTGTATACTCCATCAGCTGTTTTAGTTTCTGTCAGCTTTGTGTTTTTGGCTGTTTGGCGCCATCTTGTGTCTGAATAATGTGCAGGTTAGTGTATACTCCATCAGCTGTTTTGACTATTTGGCGCCATCTAGTGTCTGAATAATGTGCAGGTTAGTGTATACTCCATCAGCTGTTTTTGACTGTTTAACACCATCTTGTGTCTGAATAATTTGCAGGTTAGTGTATACTCCATCAGCTGTTTTAGACTGTTTGGCGCCATCTTGTGTCTGAATAATGTGCAGGCTAGAGTATACTCCATCAGCTGTTTTAGACTGTTTGGTGCCATCTAGTGTCTGAATAATGTGTAGGCTAGTGTATACTCCATCAGCTGTTTTGACTATTTGGCGCCATCTTGTCTCCTAATAATGCGCAGGTTAGTGTATACTCCATCAGCTGTTTTAGTTTCTGTCAGTTTTGTGTTTTTGACTGTGTGGTGCCATCTTATGTCTGCATAATGCACAGGTTAGTGTATACTCCATCAGCTGTTTTAGTTTCTGTCAGTTTTGCATTTAATTAAAGAGTTAATAAGCTCTTCATTATTAGCTCTTCATTATTATAAGTCATATAATAAGTAGGATGAAGTACATCCAGGACAATTTTTTTGCAGAATAAAATCATCCAGTCTTATACAAAAGTGCTCCGCTTCATGTTGGGTTGCTGATAGACCTGTCAGACATTATTCTGCAATAATAATCTCCCGGATGTACCTTATTCATAACTTAAATCCATATAAAGCCAAAGTGTTTTTGTAGAGGCAAAAAAAAAAAACTTCATCAGGTGACAGAAATAAATGAATAAAAAAACCTGGAGATTCCAGTCATGTTCAGCTTGAGTTGAGCAGAAATGTGGCTACGTGTGCATTTTAATTAGTGCTTTGCTACTAAAAGGTGCAATGCTTTAATTAATTTGTGAATCATTTCATGCCTTTAACAACTTAATTTGCATGATTTCGATAACAGGGGAAACCCAGACCAGCACACGCAGAACAGGAAAACTCTCGTCTTCAAAACATCCACATAAAGAAGTGTACGAGCTAAAATGAAACATGATTGAAAGCACTAGTTTCCATATCATCAAATACTCTCTCTGTCATCTTGATTTATGTGCTGTTTTACCTCACGGCGAGCGTTTGTTTTGACACTACATTGCTGTAAATGAGTTTGTTTAGGAAGCGTTTGTGCAGAAAATAAATTCTAACTATAGGTTTGAGCGGCTCATGAATAAGACATGAATATCTGTGGATTACCAAACACATCTTGACATCTCGAATCACAGATAAGCAGACATGTGACATTAGCTGATTATTGTTGATTCGGTTTAGCATATTTAGTGGAACTTAATGAAATCAATAATTTAAAGGTCATTGAAAAGAAAAAAAGCCACATTGATTACATAGTGTGTCGCATCCTAAAGAAACCAGATGCAAACACTTAAACAATGGACCAAGACAGATGACAGGACTGTCTGTGAAAGTAAAGGTTTATCTATATAGAATTATATCGGAGTAGTGATCTTTTAAAATGTTGATATTTATCATGCATGTTTATACATCTGATTAATCAGTATATACACTCACCAGCCACTTTATTAGGTACACCTGCTCGTTAATGCAAATTTCTAATCAGCCAATCACATGGCAGCAACTCAATGCATTTAGTCATGTAGACATGGTCAAGACATTCTCAAAGCGAAATCTGAAGCGAGCATCAGAATGGGGAAGAAAAGGGATTTAAGTGACTTTGGACGTGGCATGGTTGTTGGTGCCAGACGGGCTGCTCTGAGTATTTCATAAACTGCTGATCTACTGGGATTTTCATGCACAACCATCTTTAGGGTTTACAGAGAATGACCTAAAAAATATCAAATGATCAAATATCCAGTGAGTGGCAGTTCTGTGGGCGCAAATGCCTTGTTGATGAGGCCAGAGGTCAGAGGAGAATGGCCAGACTGGTTCCAGGTGATAGAAAGGCAACAGTAACTCAAATAAGCACTCGTTACAGCCGAGCTCTGCAGAAGAGCATCTCTGAACACACAACACGTCCAACCTTGAGGGGGATGGGCTACAGCAGCAGAAGACCACACCGGGTGGAGAAACGTTTTCTGTACTCAAATAGCCTCCACGGTCACCATTCTCAATCCAATAGAGTAGCTTTGGGATGTGGTGGAACTGTGTGATGCTATCATGAAAATACGGAGCAAAATCTCTGAGGAATATTTTCAGTAGCTTGTTGAATCTATGCCACGAAGGATTAAGGCAGTACTAAAGGCAAAAAGGGTCCAGACAAGTAAGGTGTACCTAATAAAGTGGCCGGTGAGTGCATATATGTATGGCATGCAAGTCTTGATATCCAGGGTTCCTTTACAAAAAAAAGACTATCATCACAAAATATGTCACTAGAGACATACATTTTTATAGATCTGACAACTGGTTGAAGTGATGAAATCAGATGAAATCCTGTCATATTTATAGAATTTAAAAAAATAAATGCGAGCAGTGGCTATATATATATATATATATATATATATATATATATATATATATATGTATATATATATATATATATATATATATATATATATGTATATATATATATATATATATATATATATATATATATATATATATATATATAGCCACTGCTCGCATTTATTTAATTATTTAAATTTATATATTTCAATATTTTATATATTATCTCTATATTAATATTATTATTATTATTATTATTATTATTATTATTTATTATCCATATTTAACATAAATAATAATAATAATAAATGCTTTTCGAAATGACCATTTACCTATTAAAAATTTCAATAATCTTATAGAACTCACACAGAATAAAATGAAATCCTCATAAGTTTAGTTTAAGCAAATGTAAATTTTCATGCAATTACTTAATTAATTTTTCTAGTTCTTTAAAAAAATATTTATTAATATATATGAACATGAATACCATGCTATACCGTATATACCATGCATGAATACCAATGAGAATCTGCTCGTTGATTTGGAGGATCCTCAGCAAGTACTGGACCAATCAAAGATCATATGCAAATGCTCAGCTGATTAGATGCATGATTACATGTATGAATCAATTAAAGCCTTCAGATTCAGAAGCAGGTGAACCACATATCGAGCTTCTGTTCTGATAACCATAATAACCTTTAAAATAACATATTAACCTAATGATAGACTTATTGAAACACACTAGTTTTAATTAACAAATGTAATTGCTGTGAATAAATCCCAGTATGATTTCCATATGAAACTGGAGTATCAGCATAAGTATAAGTCCAGCTCTGTGATTGATTCTACTTTTTAACAATAATCATTCAGCTAAATGATGCTACAGAGGATTGGACCTCTGCATGCCGGGTTCACATCTTATTCTCTTCCCTCTCCTCAAGGGTCATTTATATCATCTCATCGCAATCCTGCAATTATGCCTTTCTCTAGCAGGTGAGAGTTCTGTGGCAGGGCTTTGATAAGTGTCAGGCTTTTTTCTTCCTCAGGAAGTGCATGGCCGTGCTGTGGGGGTTTGATCAAACATCCAGAGCCAGAGTGGTCATGAAACCAGCGGAAAGACAGAAATAGAAGCAGATCTACTACCACTGCGAGAATGCTTTGAAAACACTCTACGTGAAATAATAGATGCTGCAAAATCAAAGCGTTGTCATGTGCCAACTGGAATCCCTAAAGCTAAAGGGAAGGCCAAATGTTTCCTCATTCTTCTATTGAAAGTGGACATGGACGTTTATGACTTGAAAGTGCAATGATTTTCATTCATTCATTTTCCTTCGCCTTTAGTCCCTTTAATCCACAGCGGAATGAACCACCAACTTATCCAGCATATGTTTTACCCAACGCAATCTCACGGTAATCTCATATTGCTTGTTTTAAGGAAAACTCACTTAATGTTAGCATATTATTTCTCAAAACAAGACAATATACTCTGCTTATCTAGAAAATTCTTCTTGATTTAGGAATTTTTTAGATATTTAGACTAGAAACAAGACAAAAAAATTAAGTAAGAAAAGCATTTTTTGCAGTGTGGCTACATAATTTGCGCTCTCCAGAAATGTATACAGGGGTACATTTTCACAATGAGCCTGTATTGCTTGTGGATCCCCTTGCTTGTTTTTGCAGCCATGTTGCTGCATGTAGCTGCTGTATTCAGGGACATTTCTTATAGCGCTTCAATTGTACTGATAATAAAATCTCAATTTGAAGGGCTACATGGCATTTTCCCCTCCCCCTCCAACGCTGATATTTTCCCCAGGACATGTAAGGAGAGGGAGAAGTAGAGGGTTTTATTAGTAGAACTGGCATCAGGCCTCAAGATGATCATTTCTCCAGTGGGTGTTGCCTGTAGAGTGTTGTCCATAACACCTTCATAAGCTGGGATTCACTGACCGACAGGAACATCCCTGGAGAATGAAGAACTTTGTGGGCCAGGCAGAGAAATGTGCCAAAACTAATATTGCCGGGGGCTTGAGGTCATTACATCACCTCGTCTTCTGCTCTGGCCTGCAAGCCCATTTAACAGCTGTGTCTTCATTCATTCTCACACGTCACAGTTTTGGTGACAAAAGAGTGGACTGCTGAAAGGTGCATCATGTACACTGTTTGACTCCTCTAAAGCTTAAGAAATATTATATGTTCGTTTACTTATTATTTATTTAAATATTATATATGTGGTTCACTTGCGGTACGCTTGTAGTGTAAGTCAAAAGCGCGCCTGAGCCCAAAACGAGACGTGACTTTTACGGGACTGTTTCATAGGTTTTTATTAATCATTCTTACTGTTCAATGAACGCAAGCTGTCGTAGATTATTAAAGGCGCAAACCCCTCCTAATTCCTGCAGCACCAGGACTTTATGGTTTATGAGCGTCAAAAGTGGCTGATCTATTTGTCAAAGTATTTGACTGCGTGTCACTGCAGCCCAAACGACTAAACCGATATAACCAGAGGTGAGTAGTAACGAGTTACATTTACTTTGTTACATTTACTTGAGTAAAATTATTGGATAACAAGAACTTTTTGAGTACATTTAATATATTTGTACTTTTACTCTTACTCAAGTAAATTATTAGAGAAAAATCAGTACTCTTACTTCGCTACATATGACGGCGTTCCTCCGTTACTGTCAAATGTTAATAAATATGATCCATATGACTTGTTTGATAATATCGCGAGGCGCCGCATTGGAGAGGTTGTGAGGTAGCTAAGAAATTTTTTTTTTTTTAAACTATAGAAATGTGTTGATAAAATCTTCTTTCTGTTAATGATAAAAATAATAATTATATATATATATATATATATATATATATATATATATATATATATATATATATATATATAACTCTTAATCTTATTATTATTAACAGAAATATTTTATCAGCATAGTTTTAACAAATTTCTAATAACTGATTTATTTTATCGCTGTCATGATGACAGTTAATAATATTTTACAATGTATTTTTTAAGATACTAGATATTTTTCAAGTGACATTTAAAGACTTACATATATATATATATACAGTTTGAATTCAGAATTATTAGCCCCCTTTTTATTTTGATTTTCTTTTTTAAATATTTCCCAAATGATTTTTAGCAAGGAAATTTTCACAGTATGTCTGATAATATTTTTTCTTCTGGAGAAAGTCTTATTTGTTTTATTTCGGCTAGAATAAAAGCAGTTATTACGTTTTTAAAAAAACATTTTTGGGACAAAATTATTAGCCCCTTTAAGCAAATTTTTTTTTTCGATAATCTACAGAACAAACCATCGTTATACAATAACTTGACTAATTACCCTAACCTGCCTAGTTCACCTTATTAACCTAGTGAAGCCTTTTAATGTCACTTTAAGCTGTATAGAAGTGTCTTGAAAAATATCTAGTAAAATATTATTTACTGTCATCATGGAAAAGATAAAATAAATCAGTTATTAGAAATGATTTATTAAAACTATTATGCTTAGAAATGTGCTGAAACAATCTTCCCAGAACAGAACAGAAATTCGGGAAAAAAATAAACAGAGGTGCTAATAATTCAGGGGGGCTAATAATTCTGACTTCAACTGTATATATATATATATTAGGCATGGGCCGGTATGAGATTCTGACATGTAAAGTTGAAGTCAAAATTATAAGCCCCTTTGATTTTTTCTTTTTTAATTATTTTATTTCCCTAATTATGTTTAACAGATTTAGAAAATTTTCCCAGTATGTCTGATAATGTTTTTTCTTCTGGAGAAAGTCCAGAAGACTTTCTGTTTTATTTCGACTAGAATAAAAGCAGTTGTTCATTTTAAAAAAACAGTTCAAGATCAAAATTATTAGCCCCTTTAAGCTATATTTTTTCCGATAGTCTACAGAACAAACCATTGTTACACAATGACACTTTAAGCTGTATAGAAGTGTCTTGAAAAATGTATAATAAAATATTATTTACTGTCATCAAGGCAAAGATAAAGTAAATCAGTTATTAGAAATGAGTTATTAAAATTATTATGATTAGAAATGTGCTGAAAAAATCTGCTCTCCGTTAAACAGAAATTGGGTAAAAAATAAACTGGAAGGGCTAATAATTCTGTCTTCAACTGTACACACACACAAACATCCTTTCTCAGTTTAAGGGCAGAGCCGAATATATATATATATATATATATATATATATATATATATATATATATATATATATATATATATATATATATATATATATATATTCGGCTCTGCCCTTACACTGAGGAAGGGCAGAGGGTTACTGAAAAACTACTGAGAGATTTCAGCTGCTGTCTGGGCTTTCCATGTCTTTCTACACCTTCCTTTCTTCATGTGTTCAATACGTTTTCCTGCGTCATTTTATTTGATCACACATAACTTTATTTGTACTCTAATTAGATTTGTTTTCTTTGCCTGTATGGGTTTCTTTGGTTGTTACCAACATCTGGTGAAAATTTCAAGTCAACAGCACCTTCAGAAATATGTTTTCTGAGAAAAATGGTGCTGTGTTGAATACTTATTTCCCCCACTGTATCAGCCAATTTTGAACTTTTAAAAAACATTAATAGTGCATTCAAATAAAGTACTATTTTATTGCATTCTCCATTAAATACATTGCTTATTTAGTTACTCAGTGTCTAATTCCTGAGTTTAGTTCTTGGTAATAAACAGTAATGCTTGTTTTTATTCTCTGAAGATACGTATGGAATGCTGTAGTGAATGTGTGAGCCTGCATTTGTTACCAAACGTAATCAGCACTATGGAAATAGCATCACCACAGTCTGATATGCATGGAAATGTGTTTATTTTCTGGCCCCAATTGTGTCTTTCTGGTTCCCAATGTTCCTATGTGATGGACGTCAAACTTAATGCAACGTCTCTAACGGCGGCTTAACCTAAAAGCTGCATTAGAAGGGAAGATTTTCAGCGGATAACATCTTAAATAAGCTATTATGTGACTTAGAGGAAGTACGGCTAAGAAAAACAAAATGTTCTAAGTATGTTTTGGTGAAGTGTGCATTAGGTTATGAGATGTGTTACGAGTGAACGCTTTCTGAGTCATCTAAAAGTCCAGTTTTTAATGTTGTGAATGTCTTGTGTTCTTGGTTATGCATCTGTTAGGCCAAGCACTGCCGACAGATTTTTACGGATGAACTTCTGATGCATATGGCACACATTCCTAAAAACACAACATCAAACACCATTTATATATATATATATATATATATATATATATATATATATATATATATATATATATATATATATGCGACAGCTGGGTTGTTTCCTGTCAATTGGAGAGCTGAAGTTTTTCCTCATCTGCTTTCATTATTGATGGTTTGTATTGTGACTCAGTCCTGCATGATTGCTGTGCATGAGCGTGTCTTGATAAGCTCCCCTAATGAATAATATCTGGTATATGCATCACACTTTTCATGCTTATCAGGACAATTTGCACTTTTCTCTTCATGTTTTATTTGGCGAGACTCGTGAAACTACACTCTAAAAAGCGATTAGTTGACTTTATTTTTTTTTTTAAAGCGAGTAAAAGTTGCATAATTAAACAAATCAAGTCAACTTAACATTTCCAAGTTACAATGGATTTACTTACACTGTAAAAAAAAATAATGACAAAAAGAGATCACAACAAAAACCTTTACGCTACTTTCATTTATTCATTCATTTTCTTGTCAGCTTAGTCCCTTTATTAATTAGGGGTCGCCACAGCGGAATGAACCGCCAACTTATCCAGCAAGTTTTTACGCAGCGGATGCCCTTCCAGCCGCAACGCATCTCTGGGAAACATCCACACACACACTCATACACTATTGACAATTTAGCCTACCCAATTCACCTGTACCGCATGTCTTTGGACTGTGGGGGGAAACCGGAGCACAAGGAGGAAACCCACGCGAAGGCAGGGAGAACTTGCAAACTCCATACAGAAACACCAACTGAGCCGAGATTCGAACCAGCGACCTTCTTGCTGTGAGGCGACAGCACTACCTACTGCACCACTGCTTCGCCTACTTTAATTTATTTAATATATTTTATTGTAAGTCGATACCTCTCTCTCTTGTATGTTGTAGTGCTGTATTTATACCCATTTGCTCGCTTATCCGGACTGTGTGTTGTGTTGGCAGATTGAAATAGGCAAAGTCTGCACGTGTTTAGCGTTTTTCCTTATCGCAAACACAATAGCAGTCTGGTAACGTTAGTGGATTCGTTGCTATTTTCGGGGTCAATTATTGTAAAATCCCGATTGCAATTGAGAAATACTGTAGACTGTAACACTGTAAGAAGATATCTCTGTAGATGGATGGCATTTCATGTCACGTTCAGTCTTATAATCTTAAAGTGTGAGCAAAATCGGCTGTTTTATCATCACTTTAGACATTACGCTATAGAGTGTCATTCAAACACTAGCTCTAAAGTGACGTTGGTGAATTAGTAACGGCTTCTGCTGTTCTGACGTCAGCTGCAGATGTGAATGAATGGCGGAAGAAAGTAGTTCCTAATAAAAAGGGTTTTTTAGACTCTCCGTGTTTGATTTTCATATTTATATACAGGATTGTGGCGTTGAACTGTTGTATAAATGCAATATTACACTCGCAGCAGTGCGATATGGCTGTATATCAGCACTGGTGGGACGCTAAGGCACTGATATACAGCCATATTGCACTGCTACTCAAGTGATGTTGATGGATGGATGGATGGATGGATGGATGGATGGATGGATGGATGGATGGATGGATGGATAGATGATAGATAGATAGATAGATAGATAGATAGATAGATAGATAGATAGATAGATAGATAGATAGATAGATAGATAGATAGATAGATAGATAGATAGATAGATAGATAGATAGATAGATAGATAGATAGATAGATAGATAGATAGATAGATTAGAAATGCCAGAATTGTGAGAAATAAACACAGATTTGAGATAAAGACATTATCTAAGTTGCAACTATCCTGACAATTTCTGTAAAAGTCTTGCATCACAATAACACTCGCCTGTCTAAACAGGAAAAATAAAACCTGCAGAAGGTACCATTTTTTGAGAGACAGCTCTGGTGAAGAGAAACAATTACTGATTATTTTATATTTTTCCCTCTTTGTATAGCCTACACAACTTAAATATAAAAACTAATTTAAAAAATGGTTCATTTTAAGGTCAATATTATTCAATATTCAATGCAATTAGCCCCCCTAAGATTACATTTTTCGATTTGTCTACAGAACAAAGCACAGTTGGTCAATGACTTGTCTAATTAGCTTGCCTATTCAACCTAATTAACTAAAGCCTTGAAATTGCACTTTAAGCTAAATAAATACTAGAGTCTGTCATGGCAAAGACAAAACACTTAAGTTATTAAAACTACTGTTGAAAGATATTCACTGTTAATGAGGATCATTAATTTCTTCATTTTCTTTTCAGCTTAGTCTCTTTATTAATCTGGGGTCGCCGCAGCGGATTGAACCGTTAACTTATCCAGCATATGTTTTACGCAGCGGATGCCCTTCTAGCTGCAACCCAACACTGGGAAATTGATGAGGATCAGTAAAAAAAGAATAACGCATTTTAATTTTTATGCCACATATTGCTTTAAAGCCTTCCATAATCTCTGTGAAACTGGATGACACTGGAAAGCTTAATGGTGAAATACACTCACTGGCCACTTTATTAGGTACACCTGTCCAACTGCTCGGTAACACAAATTTCTAATCAGCCAATCTCATGGCAGCAACTCACTGCGTTTAGGCATAGTCAAGACGACCTGCTGCAGTTCAAACCGAGCATTAGAATGAGGAAGAAACGGGATTTAGGTGACTTAGAACATACCATGATTGTTGCTGCCAAATGGGCTGATCTGAGTATTTCAGAAACTGCTGATCTACTGGGATTTTTATGCACAACCATCTCTAGGGTTTATAGAGAATGGTCTGAAAAAGAGGAAATATCCAGTGAGCGGCAGTTCTGTGGGCGCAAATGCCTTGTTGATGCCAGAGGTGAGAGGAGAATGGCCAGACTGGTTCCAGCTGATAGAAAGGCAACAGCAACTCAAATAAGCACTCGTTACAACCGAGCTCTGCAGAAGATCATCTCTGAACACACAACACGTCCAACCTTGAGGCGGATGGGCTACAGCAGCAGAAGAGCACACCGGGTGCCGCTCCTGTCAGCTAAGAACAGGAAACTGAGACTACAATTCACACAGACTCACCAAAACTGGACAATAGAAGATTGGAGAAACGTTGCTGCTCTGATGAGTCTCCATTTCTGCTGACACATTCAGATGCTCGGCTCAGGATTTGGCATCAACAACATGAAAGCATGGATTTTCTTGCCATACTTTGGGCCCATTAGTACCAGAGCATCGTGTCAACGCCACAGCCTACCTGAGTATTGTTGCTGACCATGTCCATCCCTTTATGAGCACAGTGTCTCCATCTTCTGATGGCTACTTCCAGCAGCATAACGCAGCATGTCATAAAGCTCAATCATCTCAGACTGGTTTCTTGAACATGACAATGAGTTCCACAATGACAATGGCCTCCAAGCTCACCAGAGCTCAATCCAATAGAGCACCTTTGGGATGTGGTGGAACGGGAGATTAACATCATGGATGTGCAGCTGACAAAACTGCAGCAACTGTGTGATGCTATCATGTCAATATGGAGCAAAATCTCTGAGGATTATTTCCAGTACCTTGTTGAACACATGTCATAAGGGATTAAAGCAGTTCTGAGGGCAAATAGGGGTACCTAAGGTGTACCTAATAAAGTGGCCGGTGAGTGTATATTGCACTTCTATTTTATTGAAAAACAAACACATAAAAAACAGCAGCTTTAAAGAGAATTTTTACAAAAAATAATTTCAAGTCAAGCAACCCAATATTTAAAGGATCCATGGTTAATATACACAAATGTGCATGTTGTATATCAGCTAAATAAACTCCCGTGTCAAAAGAAAAGGGATTCTGTGCCCCTGAAGCATAACATTATATTGAAATGTATTTCATATTCAGAATTGTATACATCCATCACAATTGGGTTGTAAAACAGCAACTCAGCACTTGATTTGATTTACAAGAAAACACTTCAAAGAGAAAGAGAGAGAGAGAGAGAGAGAGAATAGGATTAAATATCAAAGAAGAAACCCGGAGGCTTGACGATTTTGTTAAGGTTGCAGATGCATTTGTGCGCCTGCATATGTGTGTAGACGATATGAAATTGTCATTGAAATGAACAGGCATTAAAAACAGGTAAATACATCGTGACTTCAAAATTCATAGTAACCCTAAAGACAATCAGATTCACTGCTCTGAAAATATAGAGCCTATCATTGCTGATAATGAATTTAAAATCCGCGATGCCTGATTTAAGCCTATATATAATGTTAAAATGTCATTTACACGATTCCCCCAAAATACCTTCAAGTAAACTGTTATTTTAATTAACGGATTTGTTTCTTAGAGTGATTTTAATAATCCATATAGCACTTTTTCCATTAATAGGAGCATTTTGTGCATTGGAAATAAGAGATATGTTGTAAAATATTATGTATTTGGGCTGATATATGCCAAAAACATTAGGCTATTTTTAAGTTATCAATGTTGCAGGTTTATAAGCATACTTATTTAGATTCCATGCAATTAACAGGATGTCAGATGTGATGGGGAAACCTGTAGATCCTTCATTAAACACGTGAACGCGCTGATGAGATGGTTTTGTGAGTTACGCGCGCGCGTCAAAACTTACCCAGTGTGTTTCCGACCAGAGACACGAGGAAAACCAGTATATATCCAGCTATGAGCACCCATTCGTATTGTTTGGGATGCAGGTATTCCCTCCAGATGTACTTGAGGAGCTCGTCGTCTTCGTTTTCCGCGTGGGAATGCGAGATTGTGTCCGCGGAGGAGTTGAGGTGCTGGGCTGAGGTGAAGCAGGAGTTGCAGGCGCGCTGGACGGAGATCCCGGACATGTTTGCGCCGAAAGCCCGATCCAGCATCGCGGATCTCCGATACTGAGAGACTGCTGACTGACTGACAGACTGGGAGAGAGAGAGAGAGAGAGGTGAGAGAGAGAGCGCGCACAACTCACAAACACGCGCGCACGCACACACTGAATTCTAAATTAAACATATTATGTTCAGTTATCAAAAAAATAAATAAATAAATAAAAAAATACTAACCTAACTGTTAAATATACAGTTTATCATTTTTAATAATGGTTTTATATATAAAGCAAGTTTAAATTTAATTGAATTAAACAGAAAGAGTGAGATAGTGTCTATTACAAACCATCTGAATGAAGGTACAGCTGTGTATTGTATTGTATAATATTTTATGTATATTTATATTAATAGTTATATTTATATTTTTTATTATTAGGAGTATTAGCAACAAAAGTATTACATTCATTATCATTTTCAGAATTAAATTAGTATTTTTTTTTTTATTTGGGTATGTTTGATGAGCATGAAATTGAAGTTGAACATGTGTCATGGCCTGCTCAGTGACCATACCTAAATATTATTGAGCACTTTTGGGTTTTTTTTTGGTGGAGCGATACAGGAAAGGTTTTCCTCCACCAGCATGGCCACTATGAATGGCTGAAAATCCCCCTGGCTGCTGTGCAGTACTTTTATCTGTCATTCTCAAGACAAATTGATGCTGTATTGGAGGCAAAAGGAGGCCCTACACCATACTAATGAATTATTATTATTGTCCAACCTATGTATGAATAGAGAGAGAGAGAGAGAGAGAGAGATGCTTCGTGATGCACCGTGAACCCTCTCCATCTACAGCCAATTATAGTTTGCAAGACTGAGAAGCGTTTTTGAAGTCATAATATAAACCTGTAGAGTCCCTCAAGAGCTCACTATGCTTCTTTATCTCTCATGTTTGCATACTCATGTTTATTTAATAAATAATAGATGATGCACATACACAGTCAAATAATCATATTATCAGTGAGGTATACCCTATTTTTAGAAATCCAATAGGGCACTGTGAAAACAGGCTACAAATGTTATACAATCAAAATTCGGTAACACTATAGTTTAAGTAACAATTCAGACTATTTATACTGGGTTATTACCTGCTTGTTATTAAGATATTTGTTAGCACTTATAAGACTCTTATTCTAATATTCTAACACCTAAATCCAACTATTACCTTACTAACTATTAATAAGAAGCTAATTAATAGTTTATTGAGCTATAAGTCTTAGTTTATGGTTTAGTAATAGCTTGAATTGTACACTAAATTGTAAGTTAGACTGATGTTTGTGAACTATTCATCATATTTCAGTGCATTGCTCAGTCTGTTGTTCAATAATACATTACAGTTTTGTTTATATCACTAATGATCCTCTGTGCTTTAGTTATTTGTCAAGATGTACACTTTATACAAATCTTGTCGGACATAGACATATGCGAGACCAATTTTACTGTTTGATTCCAAAGCACTCATTATCTGTTTATCTAACATATTTAAAACGGTTTTACTGATTTGTTACCAAAAATATAAATATGTATGACCACTTAATCATTTACTTTTATTTATTTTAATAACTTCAGGTCAGAATAAATGTGTAATTTCATTTTCACATGATGTTGTAGCCTATATCCGTTCACTGCAAAATAATAAACAAATAAACAAACAAACACATAAATAAATAAATAAATAAATAAATAAATAAATAAATAAATAAATAAATAAATAAATAAATAAATAAATAAATAAATAAATAAATAAATAAATAAATAAAGGGTGACACAGTAGCTGTTGCCTCACAGCAATAAGGTTGCTGGGTCGCTGGTTTAAATCTCGGCTCAGTTGGAATTTCTGTGTGGAGTTTGCATGTTCTCCCTGCGTTCGCATGGGTTTCCTTTGGGTGTTCCGGTTTCCCCACAGTCCAAAGACTTGCTGTACAGGTGAATTGGGTAGGCTAAATTTTCCATAGTGTGTGTGTGCGTGCGTGCGTGCGTGTGTGTGTGTGTGTGTGTGTGGATGTCTCCCAGAGATGGCTTGGGGCTGGAAGGGCATCCGCTGCTTAAAAACGTGCTGGATAAGTTGACGGTTCATTCCGCTGTGGCGACCCCAAATTAATAAAGGGACTAAGCCGAAAAGAAAATGAACAACTGAATAAATAAATATACAAACAAACAAACAAACAAATAAATAAATAAACATCAAATAAATAAATGCCTTACGTAGAGTTTTTGTCTCCTTTCTAGTCAAAATATACGTAAATCATTAAATATTTTTGAGACACGTGAAAATAATTTGTTTTCAGAAATAATGACTCACAATTAAGTGAGTTTTTCCTTAAAACAAGCAAAATAATCTCCCAATGGGGTAAGTACAATGATCATATAGTATTTTAGCCCAAAAACAAATTTAGTGTCAGATTATTTTGCTTGCTTTAAGGAAAAACACACTTAATTTCTAATTTTATTCCTGATATTTGTACCAGGAACAAGGTTAAATTCTAAATAATAAATAGTTCTTGCCGTGTTGCACTGACAATTATTTCATCCATTACTTTATTTACACAAATGTTATTTGAAACATTAAAATTGGCATTTTACTTACATTTAATGTGCTTTCTATGAATAATAAATCACTTTTTGTGAATTGTATTTGTTGTGCACACCACAATTGGTATATATATTTTTTTAATAGAAGGAAATATTACATCCATTTTGCTCTATATACTTTACTTTCATCCTATACAATAAAATTCTTCCACTTAAAGATGTTTAACTATGTATACTTGTAAATATACACGCATGCATATTCATACATTTACAATATTATAATGTGAGAAACTTAAAATTCATTCATTCATTTTCGGCGTAGTCCCTTTATTAATCAAGTGTCGCTACAGCGGAATGAACCGCCAAATTATCCATCACCATGTCGCCTGTAAACTTAAAATGATTTAAAATATTATTGCATTTAACTGTGAATAAAAAAGGCACATCATGACACATATTAATTCATTTTAAATGCAAAGCTAATTGAAGAAATTATTAAACAAGCATACAACAGGAGTCCTTAATGACACTGAAGTCCCCCAAGACACTCATTAATTGTCATTTGAAATATGTATAAACTCCCACTATCCTTCAAACCCAGCTTTTACACAGTTGTTGCCAAGTAGGTCTTAAAATAATTAGGAATCAGTCATTGAAAACATAGCAATGTGCTTACCTATTCTTCTACATATTTTAATAACTACAGGTCATTTAATTTTCGTATAGTATAGATTATATCTCTGACAAAGCATGATAATTTCATCCACATTTCAGCATTTAATTTTCACAAAGCTTATTTGAAACGTTGACATTTGACTTACATTTAATATGCCTTCTATGAATATGAAGTCGCTTTTCTGCGTTTTATTTGATGCGGACGCCAAAGCGGGATGATCATCCATCATTCAATATCTCATTTTCAAGAGACACATCTGAATTACATTACAGGATTAATCAATATGATCAATAGCCATACATTCTGTTTGATAATTTAGCTGTAAATAACGTGAATGATGGCGGACAAATCAAATGAACACTTCTCAATTACACTTTATATATATATATATACTCACCGGCCACTTTATTAGGAACACCTGTCCAACTACTTGTTAACACAAATATCTAACCAATCAACAAGTTAGGTATGTAGACATGCTCAAGAGGATATGCTGCTGTTCAAAGCAAGCATAAAAATGGAAAAGAAAGGGGATTTAGGTGACTTTGAACGTGGCATGGTTGTTGGTGCCAGACGGGCTGGTCTGAGTATTTCAGAAACTGCTGATCTACTGGGATTTTCACACACAACCATCTCTAGGGTTTACAGAGAATGGTCTGACAAAGAGGGAATATCCTGTGGGCGCAAATGCCTTGTTGATGCTAGAAGTCAGAGGAGAATGGCCAGACTGGTTCCAGCTGATAGAAAGGCAACAGCAACTCAAATAAGCACTCGTTACAACCGAGCTCTGCAGAAGAGCATCTCTGAACACACAACACGTCCAACCTTGAGGCGGCCGCTCCTGTCAGCTAAGAACAGGAAACTGAGGCTACAATTCACACAGACTCACCAAAACTGGACAATAGAAGAAACGTTGACTGCTCTGATGAGTCTCCATTTCTGCTGACACATTCGGATGCTCGGCTCAGAATTTGGCGTCAACAACATTAAAGCATGGATCCATCCTGCCTTGTATCAGCGTTTCAGGCTGGTGGTGGTGGTGTAATGGTGTGGGGGGAGATTTTCTTCGCACACTTTGGGTTCATTAGTACCAATTGAGCATTGTGTTAACAACCGACTACCTGAGTATTGTTGCTGACCATGTCCATCCCTTTTATAAGCACAGTGTCTCCATCTTCTGATGGCTACTTCCAGCAGAATAACATGCCATGTCATAAAGCATGAATCATCTCAGACTGGTTTCTTAAACATGACAATGAGTTCACTGTACTCAAATGGCCTCCACAGTCACCAGAGCTCAATCCAATAGAGCAGCTTTGGGATGTGGTGGAATGACAAATCTGCAGCAACTGTGTGATGCTATCATATCAATATGGAGCAAAATCTCTGAGTAATATTTCCAGTACCTTGTTGAATCTATTCCACAAAGGACCAAGGTTATTCCGAAGGCAAAAGGAGGTTCAACCTGGTACTAGTAAACCCAGTGTACCTAATAAAGTGGCCGGAGAGTGTAATTTAAATTGAATAAACTCACCAATTTATTTGTACACTGTGTAAAAATATCTCCCTGCCTTATTTTTTTAGTGCATATTATATATATATATATATATATATATATATATATATATATATATATATATATATATATATATATATATATATATATATATATATATATATATATATCTATATCTATATATATATATATATATATATATACATACATATACATATATATATATATATCTTAATAGTGTGTCCATGCTATTAAGAAACTCAATAGTGAGAATTGGTTTGTGTGCTGTTTTCTGTGAAGGCTCACTTTTCAGGAGAGATGTAGTGAAAGGAGCAATACTATTAAAGCTGAGCATAGGAATGGAATTTACCTAATTGGTACCGGGTCCTAAATTGGCTCTCCACCACCTCGATGAAGCGCATGCTGTGAATACAAATTGCATTTTAGACTGGAAAACTTTACTCTTTTGGTATGTGTAGCTCTTTTGAGTCTTACAGACAGAATTTGACTGTGCTCCCAAAATTATTTTAATACACTGAAAAAAAAAACGATTTCTTGGATTTACAAATTGTTTTAAAGGTGAGTAGTTGCAAACAATTGATATGGGTTGATTTAAAAAAAATTAAGTTGAATGTTACTAAATTTAATGTTTGTTTTAATTCAGTCCATATTAATTGTTTGCAACCAAAATATTGAAAACCTTTGGTCAAATTTTACTCAAGATGCTAACGGTCTAATCCGATTCAATGATGTATGCTAAGCTAAGCTAAAAGTGCTCCAGCCAGACCCAAAGGTCAGCTGAATGGATCCAAAAGTGATAAAACTAAAGCCCCTGACTAGAGTGGAGCTTTATAATGAGCATATTTACAGTACAAAAAGGTGGAGTGTTATTTAAAAAGCGATATACACTGACAAAAAAACTAAATTTTGTTGGATTTACTAAATCTTTTCAAGGTAAGTGCTTGCAAGCAATTTATATGGGCATTTAAACAAACAAATGAAGTTGAACATTACTCAATCTAGCCCATATATATATTTTAGCATTTTTGCATCCATTCAGTCGACCTTTGGATCTGGCGGGATTTTAGCTTAGCTTAGCATAGATAATTGAATCGGATTAGACCGTTAGCGTCTTGTGCCAAAAGATTAATTTATATGCGCTATATTTAAACTAGTATGTTCAACCGTATTTGTTTGTTTAAATTCAGCCCATTTCAGTTATTTGCAATCACTTGTAGTAAATCCAATTAATCGTTTTTGTCGGTGTACATCGCTTTTTAAAGGAACACTCCACTTTTCTTTTTTTTTTTTCGTAAATATGCTTATTTTAAAGCTCTACTAGACTTAAGGAGGTTTGGTTTTTATATTTTTTGGGATCCATTCAGCTGAGCTTTGGATCTAGCTAGAGCACTTTTAGCTTAGCATAGCATAAATCATTGAATCATATTAGACCGTTAACATCTTGAATAAAAATGACCAACGATTTTCAATATTTTTTCTTATTTAAAAGGTATGTGGTTGCAAGCAGTTTACATTGCTAAAGTTGAACATTGCTAAATTTAGATTGTTTGTTTAAATCCAGTTTATATAATCATATTTTTTTAATAAGAGGTTAACAGTGTAGCCACCTACCTTTGAAAATAGAAAAAGTGTTTTCAAGATGCTAACGGTCTAATCTAGATCAATGATCTATGCTAAGCTAAGCTAATAGTGCTCAAAGGTCAGCTAAATGGATCTAAAAATGGTAAAACAGTTGATATGTGCTGAATTTAAACAAACAAATTAAATTTAGTAAAGTTCAACTTCATTAGTTTAAATTATAAAGCCCATATATTTTTTTGCAGCCACTTACCTTTAAAAATGTCAATACAATGAATATATTTTTCATTGTTACTGCAAAACATTTTTGGAGATGGTAAAATAATTGATAATATTTTGACATGTTATTTTGGCAATGGCATTGATGGAATACTGCTGGAGTCTATCAGCGCACATGCAGGAATGTGAAAAACCCTGGAGATGTCCGGATAATGCAGAGGACCTTCCCACAATCCCATGGGGAGACGAATAATCATTCAGTGCATTGGTAACCTCTGAGACACACCAAGGTGAAACGCGCGTTTGTGTTTCTAGACTGATGCAATGTGGTCACACATGGGTAAAAATATCAGAGAAATTATACATGAGGGTGGCTGTATTGCATTAATGGGCAGAAATCATAGTCAATTGCTTTGGAGGATTTACATACAGTATGAATAAATATATACAGTTAAAGTCACAATCATTCCCCCTCTTGTGTATTTTCTTTTTCAAATATTTCCCAAATGATGTTGAACAGATTTAGGAATTTTTTCACAGTATTTCCTATAATATTTTTTCTTCTGGAGAAAGTCTTATTTGTTTTATTTTGGCTAGAATAAAATTTTTTAGACCCATTTTAAAGTCAATTTTATTCGCCCCTTTGAGCAGTGTTAGTTTTGGATTGTTTCCAGAACAAACCACTGTTATACAATGACTTGCCTAATTACCCTAACTTTACCCTAATTACCCTAGTGAAGCCTTTAAATGTCACTTTAAGCTGAATACTAGTGTCTTGAAGAATATCTAGTCTAATATTATGTGCTGTCATCATGACAAAGAGAAAATAAATCAGAAAATGAGTTATTAAAACTATTATGTTTAGAAATGTGTTAAAAAATACTGAAATTGGAGAAATATACAGGAGGCTAATATTTCTGACTGTATAAATCCACTTTAGCATGTGCTACAGTATACATGCTTTATTCCCTGACTCGAACTAACACCATCAGAACTGATTTCTCCAGTGTCTTCATCAGGTATTGGATGCACATCCCACAGAAAGGTCAACAGAACAACTGCCTCCTGCTTCCCTGCTGGACCATTATTATTTTGTAAAGTAAAGGCTTTGCGAAGTAAATCATCATTATTATCAGTGTAATCTATATTTATAGTCTGTCTACGCTTCTGCTGGTAGAACATTGTTGCTCACACATTAATTTTGGATACAATTCTCTAGCATTAGCTCATTCTGAAAGCATAGCCTTGTATATATTTCTGGAGAGCATGAATTATGTATCCAGAAGTACGTATGGCTGAATTTCGTTTTTAAAACAAACTCTATGGGGCGGTATGATGCCATTCCTATTTGCGCTACCAGCTGACCGGTTTCCTCCATATGGACGACTTTCCTGCTGTTACTTGTTTGTCCAGTGGTTCGCCATGTATGTTGGCGGAGTTGACCACAACAACGGGGTTAGAGTCTGGTAAAGAACGACTTCAGAAAGCAGGTAAAACAAAAGCCAAATATAAAATAAACAACAAGTGAACAAAAGGGTGACAATGTGGTCAAATCTGAAAATGTGTTAAAAATTAGGCTTTTCTTTTTCTGGACTGCTTTTGAAAACACTATCGGTTGGGTTTAGGGAAGGAGGAGGGTGGGTCAGTCGATTGGTCAGTCAGTGGACGGCGGCCTCTGGTGGATTTATGCGATAACAGCAGGCATGTATAGCACTCATGAGTGAAATTTGAGTTTCTGAAAAAGTGTACACAGCGGCCTCTGGTGGATTCACGAAAACAAAAAGCTACTGGGATGTATTTAGAGCTCTCCAGAAATGTATATAGGGGTACGTTTTCAGAATGGTTCTGGGTTGGAAAATAAACAGCCTAGTATTTAGTGTGATAAACAACAATCTGAATATTGTAAGACACCTTAAATGTGTATAATAAATAATTATTTACTGCATTTTGAAGTAGTTTGAAATGTTTATTATCACGATATATTGAATTATTAAATATCTGAATGCAAATGTTTTATGTTTTTACAAACTCACCTGGGAAGATAATGCAACCCCGATGTATCTTATTGAAAAATAAAATAAAATAAAATAAAATAAAATTAGATTAAATTAAACTAAATTAAATTAAACTAAACTAAACTAAACTACACTAAGTTAAATTAAATTAAATTAAATTAAATTAAATTAAATTAAATTAAATTAAATTAAATTAAATTAAATTAAATTAAAACAAAACAAAGTAAAATAAAATAAGGTGGCTCAGTGGTTAGCACTGTCGCCTCACAGCAAAGTCGCTGGTTCAATTCCTAGCTGGGTCAGTTGGTGTTTCTATATGGAGTTTGCAAGTTCTTCCCATGTTGGCGTTGGTTTCCTCCGGGTGCTCCGGTTTTCCTCACAGTACAAACACGTGCGCTAGAGGGGAATTGAGGAACTAAATTGTTTGTAGTGTATGAGTGTGTGTGTGTGTGTGTGTGTGTGTGTGTGTGTGTGTGTGTGTGTGTGTGTGTGTGTGTGTGTGTGTGTGTGTGTGTGTGCGTGTGTGTGTGTGTGTGGATGGGTTTCCCAAAATAAAATAATAATAATAAAATAAAATAAAATAATAATTCAGCAATTAATAGTGCCCCATGTAAAGCCAATCTCACGAGACTGCACATGAATTGAATTATGCATGAGCGTTATCACACGACTGGCGTGCCCTTGCGATACGCCTCTATATGTGATTCTGCTCCAGGCTGAGTGCTGTAGGCAATCCCAGAATCCCAGTGGTGTTCATATGGAGTCTAATCGCATGGAGACCAGTGTGATGTGTTTATACAGCATTGTTTGAGGATTATATATTATAATTATGTATTCAAATATCTTCACAGAACAAAAGCTGAGACTTCTCTCTGTATTATTCTGTGGCTGGAAATGCATTCGCTGCGTAAAACGTATAGAATAGTTGGAGGTTCATTCTGCAGTGGTGACTTCTAAAATAGAAACTAAGCTGAAGGAAAGTGAATGAATGAATGTGTCAGTAAGTCCAGAAATACTTTAGATTCTTTAAATATAGCACTTACTGTAAATAACACCTAATCATCACACAATATTTTAGACTCAACTGTATTCAATGACGGTTCATTTATTAACGTAGCCTTTTTGGTTAAAAGCAACAGTGATTGTGCAAAAAACATACAAAAAATAAGCTGCAATTGCAGGAAAATAGCATTTTGATGATGTTTCTTAATGTCGATATAATGTACATGTGCACCTTGTGAAATTAATTCACCTTTTTTTTTTGTTTTGGTTCATTTGTAACACAATTTAATCGAGAAACACCATGACCTATACATATAGTGCAAAGCCAGTTCAGTATCTGTCAGTCACTGCTAGACACCTAAGCACCAATTAGCCACAAACCAGTAAGTATTTATCTTGCATTCGTTCCAGCACTTCAGTGTCAACAGTCTGGGTAATTCTGGGAAAGTGTTTGCACAGATTGATGTGCAGTTGAAGCTTGAATGGATGTTTACTACAGCTTTTAATCGGACCAAATTAGGGGTTTCAACCTCAGGTAGTATTTCAAAACAGCAATTGCTCATAAAAAAACAGATCCCCATTCAAGACATCCTTATAAATGTACAAATATTCTTAGTACAAAATAGTAACAGTGTACGTAATAGAGCTTGCAGCATCGTCCTTCAACGCTGGCAAACATTAGCACTGATGTGTTCAAGTAAACATTGCGTTTATTTATTATCGAAGCCAAAGTGTGTGCTTTTTTAGGATGTTAAAAGTGCCATAGAATGAAAAACTTATAAACTTTTAAAACTTAAAAGCATAGTTGTTTAACAGATCCGTGTTGGTGTGGGTTTTCTCCAGGTGCTCCGGTTTCCCCCGCAGTCCAAACACATGCGCTATAGGTCAATTGAAACTTAATTGGCCGTAGTGTATGAGTGTGTGTGTGTGTGAATGGGAGTGTATGGGTGTTTCCCAGTACTGGTTTGCAGCTGGAAGGGCATCCGCTGTGTAAAACATATGCTGGAATAGTTGGCGGTTCATTCCACTAATTTGACCACTGATAAATAAAGGGATTAACCCAATGGAAAATGAATGAATGAATGTTTAATAGCTCAGTACATGGAAATGGAATATCATTCATTCATTTATTCATTGGTTCATTCATTTATTCGTTCATTCATTCATTCATTCATTCATTCATTCATTCATTCATTCATTCATTCATTCATTCATTCATTCATTTGTTCGTTCATTCATTCATTCATTCATTCTTTCGTTCATTTATTCATTCATTCATTCATTCATTCATTCAATCATTCATTCGTTCATTCATTCATTCATTCATTCATTCATTCATTCGTTCGTTCGTTTGTTCGTTCATTCATTCATTCATTTGTTCGTTCATTCGTTCGTTCGTTTGTTCGTTCATTCATTCATTCGTTTATCCATTCATTCATTCATTCATTCGTTCGTTCGTTCGTTCGTTTGTTCGTTCATTCATTCATTCATTCATTCATTTATCCATTAATTCGTTCATTCATTCATTCGTTCGTTCGTTTGTTCGTTCATTCATTCATTCATTTATCCATTCATTCGTTCATTCATTCATATATTCATTCGTTCGTTCGTTTGTTCGTTCATTCATTCATTCATTTATCCATTCATTCGTTCATTCATTCATTCATTTATTTTCCTTTGGCTCAGTCCCTTATTTATCAGGGGTCGCATCTGAAAGCATGTGCAGGAGGTTTACTAAAGATGAACTGACAAAATGTGCCTGAAAATTGGAAAGCCTAAGCTGACTTTCGAAAATTTACATTTCCAAGTTGCTTCAAACGAAATCTTTTATTTTGGACAAATTTTATTTAAAATCGCTCCGGTATATTTAAAGCAGTGGTCTTCAACCCCCGGGCCAAGGACCGGTACTGGTCTGTGGATCAATTGGGCTGCATCTGGGTTGCAAATAAAATCATTATTTATTTTGTTTTATTTATTATCTAAGTCTGAACAATCTGTTATTTTGAAAAATGACTGCATTTTATATTTCATTCCGGTCACTTTAAACGGCAAAATATCTTCGAAAAGTTTCTTTGCGAAGGGGAACAGGCCCTGTGAAGGACCCACGCAAGGGTGCAAAAAAAGGGGTATGCAGTTTATGCGGCGCATAGGGGCGCCACACAATTGGGGGTGGGGGGGGGGTGGGGGGGGGCATTGTGCCAAACTGATTTTTGAATTTATCCTCAATAAAAGTTTCAAGTAATAAAAATAAATAAATCTGTTTTGTTAAAAATATTTAGTTTGCATTTTATACGAGTTTAATATTGTATTTTAATAAATAAAAAAATTATACCATACGTTGGCACACACGTTTTACTCAAAATCATTTAAAACAATAACATGCAAACACACAGCTTAGTGTAAAGTGTTCTTGTAGATGTAAGAGCATAGAATCACCAAGAGGCGACACTCCAGTCCGATTTGTGAAACAGCCACTAGATGGCAGGGTGGCGATTTTGGAAGGAAAATTCTAAAAGAACAACAGCATAATATAAGTCTGTATAATAAACTATTAAAATTGCTGATGATTGTTATAGTAAGTGCTGTATTGTCATCTTTCAGGTTGTATCTCAGCTTTAATGCGCGTTTTAAAATAAACAAATAAAAAACAAAGCAGCTGCTTGCCATCGCAACAGCAATAAGATCCAATGGACGGCCGATCGCTTTCACTCCAAAAAGGCGGAATCAGGGGCTGCTGTTGAAATGGAACGATCTATTGAGTGTCGCCTCTTGGTCATTCTAAGCTCTTTGATTAACTGATTAAATTGGGGGGCTTGGGCAAAACTTGACCCACTTGATGTGTAGTTGCGCCCCTGGTGAATCCAGCATGTCTGTGAGAGAAAAAGATGAACTGCTGGAGATCGCGAATGATGGTGGCTGTTCACATATTGCGTCTTTTTCACAAGTAACGTGAGAACTGACCGATCAACTTTATATTTGTATGGAATATACAGATTTTGGTTGACTAATTATCTTTGAAACACTCATTGGTTTTTTATATTTTAAATAAAACTTGTATCAGAGTTGCAGCAATGTTTTGTCAGCTTGTCATATTCTAGGAAAACGGTTGATAGTCACTCTGGAATCTATGGGCCTACTCACACTATGCTATCAGAATCGTGCCCAGGCCCGTTTCCCGGATTGTTTGAGAGGTGTAAGTGCTCTGAGTTGGGCTCAGGCACGGTTCACTTGGCTGGCCCTGGCCAGGTTGGACGAGGTGTGTCAGAGCACGGTTCACTTGGGCTTTGGCGTGGTACGCTTGTGTGTGAGTGCAAAATGTGCCTAAGCCCGAAACTGAAGATGAGGCGTGACTTTGAAGGGACTGGCGTAGATTATTAAAGATGCAAACCACAGCTGCACCACAGCTGCACCTTCAGCAAACCTCCTAATTCCTGCAGCACCAAGACTTTATGATTGTTTATAAGCATTAAAAGTGGCTGATCTGTTCGGCCAAATATTTGACTGCATGTCACTGCAGCCCAAACGACTAAACAATATAACTAGAGAAATCTCCACCGTGCTGAGCGAGAGCGCTTCTTACCTAACAGCACATCATCGATGACTTAAGCGTGCCCAGGCCTGACTGTAATGTGAGTGCGGGCTGTCGTGGGAGACGGGAAGGGGGATAAGCATGCTTTGGCCCGGTTCAAGGCAACTGTACGTAGTGTGAGTACGCCCTATGTAGACCACCCAATTACCTACACCCTTCAAGCCACGGCAAAGTTGTGAAGCTTGGACCAGTCTACGGTCATAAAAAGGTTGGGGACCACTGATTTAAAGTATATAGACTGATTTTACGCGGCCGCCATTTTCAAAAGTGAAATCGAGGCTGCGGTGGGAAGAAACCCAGAAGTATCATTGGGAGTTACATAGGAATGTTGTGTAACTGGCTGAATATCTTATCAGCGAAGAGAAAGTGACACAAATTTATAATTTCTCCGCCTTCCGGGTGACCCGGAGGTCCGTTCTGAATGAATGGTGAATGTAAAAAGGGATATCAGAGCTCATTTTCAGCTAAGTTAAGGGAAATGGCACTAGTTAGCTAACGTTTTCTTTCCCAAACACATGTTTTAGATGCCATTTATCAAACTTGAGTTAATAAACTGAATCTTTCACTATATTAGACTCGTCACGATACTGAATTAAAAGAAAAACCGGTAATTTCACGCTAACATTTAAGGCAATGTTGATGGCTTTCTTGAAACAGCGCTGATTTGCCATTGTGTTCACGTGGTCAACAGAAATGCTTGTGATTGGCCGAGAAGGTCATCAGTTGACCAACCGCTGTATACTGAGCACAAACACAGACGAGCCGAGCGATCTGCTTGATGACTGAACTGATCTTGACGGCTGCTTCGCGCTCCAGTCCGTGTATCTGTGTTTGCACTGGGTGAAGAGCGGTAAACTGAGCGCAAACCAAACACAGATACACGGAGACTGAAGCGCGAAGCCATGAAGATCAGTCGAGTCATCCGCGCTCAGCGGCTCTTCCATGTTAGCGGGAAATAGCCAGGTTTAAAACTTTAGTACCAGGACAACACTATTACAGACAACACGAGGGCATGCTGCAGAGGACTGCAGTGTTTTATCACTCACCGGGTATCACTCACATAGGCTGAAGCAGGAAAGCGTCCTCATGGTGTTTAACTGGTGCCACGAGCTGAAGCCTAGGAGGACACTTAAGCGTATCACTGAGATTGTGATCTTGCTTGATGCTAAATTGCTTTTAATTGTTTAAAATAAACTTACTGAATAATATTAAAGTGATGGTTACATCATTTCTGCATTTTGAAATCTGGAGGTTTATAGTACACGGCATGTTACTGCAATGTTTACAGTGCTCGTCCTATACTTCCGTGTTTCTTCCCACCGCAGCCTCGCTTTGATTCTTTAAAATGGCGGCCGCGTGAAATAAGCGTGTTAGGGTGTTTAATCTGATCGCTGGAAGGTGCAAGACAGTGCATGACATTAAAAATAAAGTATTTGTGCACCTATTTGTTCACCTCAACATCGTTTCCATGCTCAGTTCAGTACTTGTTCTTGTGTATCAAATTCCCAACCCGTTGAATGAAACGTCCAAGTCTGTTGTCGTGTCCCTGCGTCTGCTGGTTCATATAACTGTTGTGCTCATTCATCGGTCTCCTTAGAAAGACAGAATTCCTGGTTTTCTCGCTCGCGTGGCTCTGTGCAGACACATATGAAGGCTGGCCTGCTGTAGGCTGCCGGGGTTCGAATGAACAAAGTGGCTCAAATCTGCTGTACAGCCTGTTTGCTGGCGCTTGCTGCTTTGGCAACAGATCCTGCCTTGTTATTGTTGAGTCTTGCTTCTCTTTAGGAGCAACAACCGAGCATTGTTTCTGCAATTGGGAAGCCTCTGCATTCACGGGTTGAGGATGAAGCTCTTCAGTGCTAAACCGAGGAGCAGATTTCTCTCCCGCCAGGACACTAGAGTGATTCTCAATCTTCCCATTAGCTCGCCGCAGTTTGCCGCTCTCCACGGATTTGTTGGAATTGGCCGTGCTAGCATGTCGTTTCTTCTCATCACAATCTGAGAGAATTGTATCAGTGCTGCTTCCCATTTTGATGCTGTCCGAATTTTTTCCTTTGCTCGAGCTGTCGCTCTTTTGCGGGATGTTTAGAAGGGATTTGATTTTCTTGCTGCTCTTTTTGAAGAAGTGCTGGGATGATGTGCTGCTGGGTTTTGAAGGTTGACTTTCCTCCGTGTCCAGGAGCGATGCTGACACCGTTCTCACTGGAGGCTCCTGCCACGTGTTTCTCGAGGTAGTTGCACTCTCATCTGCCTTGTTGAAATCTTGATGCGAAACCGATCTCTGGTCTTCCTTGAAATTCGGCAGAATTCTCGCATTCTCAATTGTTGGTGCAATGCAACTTCGTTGCCTTCTTGGTAAAGATGCGTACATGTAACTAGAGGTCTCGTTTATGTCGCTGTTATACGTATTGCATCTAGGTTCAGCCAAACTGTGCCTCTTAAATCGATCGTCTTGCTCTTGGATGGCGAATCTACTTTTAGCTCGGTTTAAACTCGCATATATTGCATCCCTCCCAGAGTTGTAGCTCATATTAATCCCTGAGTTTTCCAGAACCTGTAAACTGCGCCTTTTTAGCATGTCTGCCTGATTCCACTGCGTCGACGAATACATCCTCTGAGCGTTTGACTGAATTTGCGCCGGATCATAACTGGAGGACATGGAGTTGTTGGAGTAGCTGTTGGTCTCGGGTTGTTCTGGTATGGTGGATGTAAAAACCATCGACGATCTAATGCGAGAGTGTTGCGGAGGAGCCATTTTATTCTCCTCATATTGGTCCAGATAATCGTAGTTCTCTCCATATGGTGCATCGTTGTTGTTATTGAGGTACGACTCTATCCTCCATGTCCGAAGGAACGACTTGGAGGTGTTCGCTAAGCTGGGCAGGTTTTGCCTCATGTTGAGGATGTGTTTGTCGTGCCCGTGATATGACTGCCGCATGTTTGAGCTTCTGAACATTGGATTTACGATGTAGCTTTCATACTGATTGTCCACATTGTTGACGTATCCACCATAGCGGTTGCTTTCTGCTGCAATGTTCCAGTTACTGGAGCCAAATTTGGAGACTTTATGCTGATATACAGGCTCTTGGCGCTCTCCGGCGTAGCTGTGTCTTTTGTAAAACTCAGACGTGTCTTGAAGGAGTCGAGCGTGTGGTGTAATAAGAGGCCTTTCTTCGACTTCTCTCAGTGTTGAAAATCCTGATCTCCTTTCACAGGTTTGTCTGTAAACGGCATCAAGTGTGTGTCGCAAATGATCATTCCTTTCGAAGGCGTTGCTGGAAGGGATCAGATATCCATCTGTTTTGCCATTGATCCTCATTTCAGCTTGGTTTATAACAGCAAATGGCTCTGGGATTGTGGATCGAGCGAACAAAGTTCGAAATTCCTCATCGTAGGTCTCTACTAATTGGCCCGTTATGACCTGAACCATGCTGAGGTTGATCTTCTCGTAGGACCACATGAAACTGCAGAACAAGAAATAAAGATATTAAATTCAGTGCTAATGCAGTTTATCTTGGGTAAGGTTAAACTGACTGCAATCATTTAAAAATGACATGGTTAACTGGGTTAAATTAGGTTAAAGTGATTCGTCAAGTCATTGTATAACAGTGTTTTTTTTTCTGGAGACAATCCAAAACAAATATTGGAAAAGCAGGGCTAATAATTTTGACCCTAAAATGGTTTAGAGAATTAAGAACTGCTTTTATTCTAGCCAAAATAAAATGAATAAGACTTTCTCCAGAAGGAAAAAATATTATAGGAAATACTGTGAAAAATTCCTGAATCTGTTCAACATTATTTGGAAAATATTTGAAAAAAAAAAACTCACAGGAGGTTGAATAATTTTGACATCAAATGTACTTGATGAATAAGTCCTCACATATATAAAGTGGCGCAACACTTTGCTCTCATTGAGAAAAGTATTAAAAGGTTTAGGATTATATAATTATACCAAAGCAAGTGTCATTCGTTTTACAAAGGTCTTTACAACAAAATAGTTTTAGGCATTTGATATATTGCATATGATCACTTTTCAACTGTCAAATGTCACTAAAAAACCTTCTATATATGATGAACTAAAGCAGGAGTTATTCTTCCCTGGCACATAAATAAAATGAAAAAATAAAAATATATATATTTAAAAAATAATAAAATAAATAAAAAAATAAATTAAATAAAATGAAAAATAAATTAAAATTAAATAAAATTAATTTAAATTAAAAAATCTAATTAAATTAAATTAAATATAGAATAAAATAAAATAAAAAGTGCAGTCCAGTGGTTCTTATAGAATAAAATTAATGAAAAATAAATTAAAATAAAACAAAACTAAACTAAATTTAAATAAAATAAATTTAAATAATATAAAATAAAAAGGTACAGTCCAGTGGTTCTTATAAAATAAAATAAAATAAAGTAAATGTAATTTAAATAGAATAAAAAAATAAATTTAAATAAAATTAATTTAAATAAAATAAAATAATAAGTGCAGCCCAGTAGTTCTTATAAAATAAAATAAAAAAAATAAAAATAAAATAAAAGAATACTTTTAAATAAAAATAAATTAAAAAGTGCAGTCTAGTGGTTCTTATAAAATAATAAAAAAAAGTTTAAATGTAAAAAAAAAAAAAATACAATAAAAAATATTATAATAAAGTGCAGTCCAGTGGTTCTTATATTCAAGGAGAGAAAAAGAAAGATTTGTGTGTGTATTTTTAGAGCAAAACAAATACCTTGGAATGCAGTTTATCTTGGGTAATGACTGCAATCATTTAAAAACGCTTCTTGAAAGCTGCCAATTTTTGCAGTGTTTGTTGACGTACATGATGGATGGCTGTAGAGTCCTCACATAAAGGGACCAAGAGATATTTGGATGCTTTGCCCTCAAATGTATGAATGGTTTAGAATTATATAATTATATCAATCTATATGTCATTAGTTTTACAAAAGACTTTACAAAACAAGTTGTTTTAGGTTGCGAAAGACAGACATATTGTAGATTATAGAATTTGCAGATTATCAAATGTCAGTAAAATACTTCTGAATGTAATATGATGAACTAAAACAGTAATTATTCCTCCATGGCACCTGTTTGAATTGAAGTTCAACAAATAAATAACTGTCACTTAATTTTATGAGTGCAACGGTTCTTGAGATCTACCTATCTGTCTGTCTGTCTGACTGTCTAATTTATTTATTAATTTATTAATTAATTTATTCATTAATTTATTTATGTATTTATTTCATTTAAATAAATTTTTACATTATTTATTTATTTATTTAATCATTTATTTTATTTTAATTGATTGTTTCGTAATTTAACATTTTTTACTTTTTATTTAACTTATGCATTTTAATTAATTAATTTATTAATTGATTAATTAATTTATTCATTCATAAATTAGTTCCTTCATTCAATTTTATTTTATGCATATAGTTTACTTATTTTATTTATTTATTTATTTATTGAATTTATGTATTTTTATTAATTAATTCATTTATTCATTCATTCTATTTAATTTTATTTATGTAATTTTATTTTATTAAGTTACACAATTTTATTTATTTATTTAATTTATGTATTTTTATTCATTCAATCTTTTTTTTTCACTTCCTTTTACTTTTTTTATTTTATATGCGTCATTATGTAATTTTACTTTTTTTATTAAATTTTTTTATTTATTAATTTGTATTTATTAATTTCTTCATTTATTCTTTTTAATTTAATTTTATTTATTTAACTTTTGTATTTTTATTTATTGAATTTATTTAGCTTATTTATTAATTTATTTAATTTATTTAACTTATCTATTTATTTTTTTAACAAATGCATTTATTTATTTATTTACATTTTTTAGTAATTACATTTTAGCTTATGTATTTTTATTTATTTTTAATTTTTATTTAACTTGTGTATTTTTTATTTATTTTTATTTTTTTAACGTATGTATTTTTATTTGTTTCATTTATTTAACTTATCTATTTATTTATTTATTTATTTAACGTATGCACTTATTTATTTATTAAAATTTTTAATAACTATGTGGTGGAGGCCTCACCTGTATGATCCAAAAAACACTTTTTGGCAGTCGAGAAGAAGAAATTTCTGTTCCATTGCCCCATGAAACTTCACCCCAGACTTGCAGCAGTACTCCTGGCCTTTCACTGTCCGTATCCTCATATTCTACAGCCAAGAGAGGAAAATATTTAAACACAATTTAGAAAACAAGCAAATTCAAATGTCCTTAAATCATTGATTGATTTATTTAGTCACGCCGTACATAAATAAAATACAAATTTGTCTTCATAACAGTTCATAATCTGGACGTCTTGTGTATTCATAGATGCTCTTCTGCAGAGCTCGGTTGTAACGAGTGCTTATTTGAGTTTCTGTTGCCTTTCTATCAGCTGGTACCAGTCTGGCCATTCTCCTCTAACCTCTGGCATCGACAAGGCGTTTGCGCCAACAGAACCATGCCATGTTCACAGTCACTCAAATCCCCTTTCTTCCCCATTCTGATGCTCGGTTTGAACTGCAGCAGATCGTCTTGGGCATGTCGACATGCCTAAATGCATTGAGTTGCTGCCATGTGATTGGCTGATTGGTAATTTGCCTTAACAAGCAGGTGTACCTATTAAAGTGGCCAGTGAGTGTATATAATGTGTATGTGATACACACAAGCAAAAAAATATACAAAACAATTTTGTTACACAGATAATTAATTTTTTATATGTAACATGCATCATATACAAATAAATGTTATATCTAAATATTAATAAACTTTTTTTCAAATATATGCATGCACGTGTGTGTTTATATATAATAAATATACACTACACACACTTAAATTATATTAAAACTACCTTTTATTTTGGATGCAATTTTTTTTTAACTAAGTACAATATGTCTTCTGAAAGGCACAATAAAAAAATTTGTTTTTGATATATTTACAGTAGAAAATGTACAAAATATAGTGACTCAGTGGTTTGTGGAGTTTGCATGTTCTCCCCATGCTGGCGCGGGTTTCTTCTGGGTGCTCCGGTTTCCCCACAGTCCAAACACATGCGCTACAGGGGAATTGATGAACTAAACTGGCCGTAGTGTATGAGTGTGTGTGTGTGAATGTGAGTGTGTATGGGAGTTTCCCAGTACTGGGTTGCAGCTGGATTCGGATCCGCTGTATAAATCATATGCAGGAATAGTTGGTGGTTCATTGCACTGTGGCGACCCCTGATAAATAGGGGGTTAAGCCGAAGGAAAATGAATGAATGAATGAATGAATTTACAAAATATCCTAATGAAGCTCAATCTGTAAATACAATTCTAAAGACTTTTGAAGTAAAATAAAATAAATAAAACAAAACTAAATTAAATTAAATAAATATTAAAATTACAAAAATTAAAATTTAAATCAAAAATTAAAAATTTAAAATAAAAAAATAAAATAAAATAATGAATAAATAAATAAACTAATTAATTAATCAAATTAATCAAAATCAAAATCAAAATTAAATTAAATTAAATTAAATTAAATTAAATTAAATTAAATTAAATTAAATTAATAAGTAAACAAATAATTAAATGAAATTAAATTAAACTAAATTAATTAAATTAAATTAAATAGCTAATTTTGATTCATAATGTATTCCCAAAATATACCCGTGCAACATATGTCGTAATGGTTTTGTGACCATATTGATTAGAAATTTTGTCAATGGTATCAAATGACATTTTGTTTTAATACGTATATACTGTATATGTGATTGCAGGGTGTGACCACATTTCCTCATTTACCTTCATTATATATTTGTTTCTGTCTGACATATGGAGCTGCTCTCAGTGTCCAAAATCATGATTGACAGAGCGCATAACCAGAAAAACAAAATGTCAGAAACAGTGTGCAGATCCGTCATGCTGCTACTCTTATACTTTAACAGAGCGCTCCTCTCTCAGAACATTTATTTCTTTGTTCAGGAACATAAAGCACAGGAAAAGCAAGTCGTTCTTTTGAGAATCCTCTACAAAAAGCACTCAAAGAAAGTGATAAAATTGTTTCTGCATGATCGATTTCGTGTAAATGCTTGTCGAGAATGACAACGCATGGAAATATTCATGTACTGTTGACGGGACATTTAAAGAAGAAGGTCGTCCCTCCCTCTTAATTCTGCCCACAGGGTATCAACTATTATCATAAAAAAACAGCTGCAATTATGATTTTTCTCACCACACCTTTCTACAAGGACATTTTTTAATCAATTTTTTTATATCTGTTAACTCCTTGATGTCTTTAAAAGTCACTATCCAGCTGAAATTTTAAATTTTATTTATTTATTTTATTTATTTCTAAAGGAACTAAGCCAAAAATGATTAATGAGTAAATTAATTAATTAATTAATTAATTAATTTATTAATTTATTAATTTATTAATTAATTAATTAATTAATTAATTAATTAATTAATTAATTAATTAATTAATTAATTAATTAATTTATTTATTTATTTATTTATTTATTTATTCTTTCTTTATATTTATTTGTATTTTTATTTATTTGCATTTAACTTATTCAATAGTTATTTGTATTTTATTTATTTATTTGTATCTTTTTTGTTTATTTGTATTGTATTTATTCATTTATTTGTATTTATTTATTCATGTATAGATTATTTATTCATTCATTCATTTATTCTTTTTATATTATTTGCATTTTATTTATTTGTATTTCAATTATTCAATTATTTATTATTTGTATTAAAAAAATTTATTTGTATTTTATTTATTCATGTATTCTTAATAATTAAATAATTAATTCATTATTGATTAATATTTATTTATATATTATTATTATGTTCTTTATTTATATTTATTTGTTTTTTATTTATTTGATTTTCATTAATTCAATTATTTGTATTTTATTTATTTATTTATTTGTATCTTATTCATTTAATTGTATTCATTTATTCTTGTATTCGTTATTTTTTCATTCATTCATTCATTCATTTTTTATTATTTATATTTCATTTATTAAATTATTTATTATTTGTATTTTTATTTTTTATTTGTATTTTATTTATCCATGTATTCTTAATAAATAATTAATTGATTTATTATGAATTAATATTTATATATATATATATATATATATATATATATATATATATATATATATATATATTTTTTTTTTTTTTTTTTTTTTTTTTTTATTGCTTCTGCAAAGAATGTTTAGTAAAAACAATCACATGTGACCCTGGATAAAAAAGTAAAAAAAAAAACAAAAAAAAAACAGTCATTTTATTGTTATTATTATTATTATTATTATTATTATTGATTGATTGATCAATTGATTGATTGATTGATCGAAATCTAATTTATCCCAAAGATTTGACTGACAATACATTAAAGATTGTAAAATAATCCATTTGTTTGCAAATGTATAAAATTTATATCAATTTGAATGTGTTTGATTAAATGAACCCAACTTTTTTTGAGCAGAAGAGACTTTCAGACACATTTGAATTAAATCTGACTTATTCAAGTTCCAAACAAAATGATGTTTCAGGGGGGCATTTTGATTCTGATATGACTTGAAGCGAACAAATGAGAGATAGTTCACCCAGATATGTACAATTACTGACTATTTACTCTTCCTTAAGTGTCTTTTCCTTTTCCTGTAAGTAGATATTGTGCAAAATGTAGCTTCCATTGTTGGTTTATTTTAAGAATGGATCTCAAACAGGTTTTCGACAAGTGAATGCTGAGTAAATCATATTTTCCTTTTTGGTGAACTGGGTCTTTAATAGTCATCATAGCATACACACGTACCCTGAGTTTTTGTATCTGGACGTCCTGTTTTTCAATCATGGACAGAAAGCTCTTGAAGTGATTGTGATCGAGCAGAATGTAGACAGGAACTCCCCTGATCGAGGCATCTACCACTTCTTTAAAGATGTCTACGTCAGTGAAAACATCCATCGCGATGCCTATAACCTGCACAAATGAAAGAACAGTCAGCATAACAGACATGTCAGCCTGTGAAGATTTCTGCTCTGTCACTTTAAGAACAGGCTGTCTCTGATATTTTCTTAAAGGAACAGTTCCCCCAAATATGATCATTTACTCATTATTTACTCCAAGTAGGCATCGCTGCAGCCCAGAGACCTCCAAGTGGGAGGGATTACACCGCAAGTAAGTTGGGTGACATCCAAGCAGGAGGAATTTACGCCACAAGTAGGCTGGGTTTAGGTCAATGGTCTCAAACTCAATCCCTGGAGGGTCTCAGCTCTGCATAGTTTAGCTTTAAGTCACACCTGCTTGATAGTCTTGAACACCTTACTTAGTCAATAGTATCTGGATGCAGCCTTTAGGATGCAAGCTGAGACTGCATCACTCAGCGATGCAATGTCAGACACAATGCACTCAAATGAAGTGAGTGACATCACTGTGACGGGTAGGGTTAGGGGTGGGGTTAAGTGAGCCCATTAAAAAGCATTGGATGCAGCTCAAAGCACCAGGTCTGCAGCCAGACCCATCTCTAATTAGTTGGATCCGCTGTGTTTGATTAGGTTTGGAGCAAAACTGTGCAGAGATGCGGCCCTCCAGGAATCCAGCTTGATGGTTCAGGTAGTGTAGGTGGAGTAGACATTAATAAAACACATGAGGTTACTGTGAGGTTGGGTTTAGGGTCAGGGTAGGTGTAGACATTCAAAAAGCACAACTCTGTCATGTACAAGACATTAAATAAATAAAAACTAGAGGTTTGTACAGCCCGCTTGTAGTTAGGTCCGACCTCCATTTATACCCTTCTCATTTGCTCTCCCTCATTTGCTTTATACCCTTCTCATTTGCTCATCCTCCTGCTAATGTAGATGCTGGACTGAAGCAGCTGATATTCATTTACACTAAGGAATGGCAGATGATTGCTGAAGAGCTACTGAGAGATTTCAGCTGCTGTCTGGGCTTTCACTGCCGTTCTACACCTTCCTTTCTTCATGTGTTCAATACTTTTTCTCTGTGTCTTTTATTTTTATTACACATAACTTCATTTTTATACTAATTAAATTTGTTTTCTTTGCATATATGGATTTCTTTGGTTGTTACCAACATCCGGGGAAAATTTCAAGTCAGCAGCACCTTTAGAAATAGGTTTTCTGAGAAAACTGGTTATTTATTAAACACTTGAGTTTTCCACTGTGTAGCCAATCCAGGATCAACATCATATTTTGACATCATTGAACCCACTGGAAGTCAATGTGTGTATCTTCCAGTTCTCTTTAAAGTACCTTATTTTGTGTTCAACAACTCAAAAACACAAGGTGAAGGGTGATTAAATAATGACCAAAGTTTTAGTATTGCGTGAACTATCCCTTTAAATTGGCGAAATCCCTGCCAGATGAGCAAAGCGGAGGCTGAAGCTATTAAAACACCACCCTTTATTTCTCAACATATTCAAACAAAACCACATCCAGGACGATTTCAGTAACTTGAAAGGTGGGTTTGGTGTGTGTGACAGCAGATATGGCTTTTTCCCAGGCGCTATGCCCAATATCTAACAGCAAGGCATCAGGGAACACCATTTGCTTTGTATTATTAAAAGATTTAGCGCTGGTGTGCGACGTTCAGGAAGATCAGCATTCCTCGATTCAAGCTGAGGCAGGTTTAAGATGTTCTGTTGATGTCTTTGTTTAAGCTGCGTCCCACCACACCCTGTACAACACCATAACTAATCAGCTTTTTCTCCTTAATTAAAGCAGTAGGGCATGTGTATATAAAAAACTCTATGTATTGTGAATGTTACAGTGCAAATGTTATAGTGTAGGGCAGCAATGTGGCTCAGTGGTAAGCACTATTGGCTCACAGCAAGAAGGTCGCTGGTTGGAGTCCTGACGGGTCAGTTGGCATTTCTGTGTGGAGTGTGCATGTTCTCCCCGTGTTGGTGTAGGTTTCCTTCGGGTGGTCCGGTTTCCCCACAGTCTAAACACATGCGCTATAGGGGAATTGAATAAACGAAGGCCCGGTTTACACTAGTATGTTTTAGTTTTAAAACAGCTAGCATTTCACCCAGCGTTTCTCTACACCAAACCACTGAAAACGCACATCACGTGACCACACACACACAAACACACTGGCATGCGCTGCAGCCCATCTAGCCAGATGAGAGCTGTGCTCGTCGGTGTGTTCATCCAGGATCTACCGCTGGATCTAATCTCACTATATTTATTAAATATATCACATTTTATCACTTCCTAATCTGCAATTGCCTCTTTGAATATCACACTAACTGTACAAAAAAAAAAAAAAAAAATACTAATACTAATACTACTAATACTTCCCTTCTTAGACTTTACAGACCTGAAACTTGCCTATAGCACTTATTCATTGTTGCTCTTAGTTGTGTAAATTGCTTCCTTGTCCTCATTTGTAAGTCGCTTTGGATAAAAGCGTCTGCTAAATGACTAAATGTAAATGTAAATGTTATATTTAATTCATCTTGTTGTCTATATCTAATGACATATTCAATTGCATACAATTGCAGTGTAACAATTGTAATCTCTGTTTCGGAACAACTGAATCGATTCACAGGTGTGAAAGCACCCTTAGTCTGTTTATTAATCAGGGGTCGCCACAGCGGAATGAACCACCAACTTATGAAGCATATGTTTCATGCAGTGGATGTCATTCCAGCTGCAACCCATCACACATTCTCATTTATACACTACAGCCAATTTAGCTTACCCGATTCACCTGTACCACATGCGTGTTTGGACTGTGGGGGAAACCTGAGCACCCAAAACTCCATACAGAAATGCAAACTGACCCAGCCGAGATTCGAACCAGTGACCTTCTTGCGGTGAGGCGAGAGTGCTACCCACTGGGCCACCGTGTCACCATTAAAAATGTCAATATTAATTGTCATTGTTGTGACTATCCTTGATCAAAGTTTCAAATTAGTCACATCTTGGGTCTGGTGAGGAGTTTAGACGCTTCCCTAGCAAATAATACATGAAACAATAAGTCATCATTTGTGTCTGTTTATCGCAGAGTTAGTTGAACAAAAAACCTACATGAAAATGAAATAAACAAAATCAAACAACTTTGGCCATCAAACACTGAAAGTAAGGTCTAAGTGCTCCCAGCAGGCCCAAGATGTGACTAAATTGAAACTTTGATCAAGGATAGTCACAACAAAAGTCTAAAGACCATGTGCTCCCGCAGGGGGTGCAAATCTCCAACATAAAAGAAATCAAGATTAACAACACAGACCTTTAAATAAAATAAACAAATGGCTCCTACAGGTATAAAAACTAGTTATAATGTCACTGGAATGTAGATAAACATAAGCAGATGGTTCATTCCGCTGTGGCAACTCCTGATGAACAAAGGGACTACGCAGAAAAGAAAATGAATGAATGAATGAACATATATATATATATATATATATATATATATATATATATATATATATATATATATATATATATATATATATATATATAATATATATATAATACATATAAATATAAATATATTTACATATATATTTATATATATAATTTATATAATTTATATAATTATATAATTTATATAATTTTATATATTATATATAATATAATAATATATATTATATATAATAATATATAATATATATATATATATAATATAATATATATATTATAATATATATATATATATATATATATATATATATATATATAATATATATATAATATAATTATATAACATAATATATTATATAATATAATATATTATAATATATATATATATATATATATATATATATATATATATATATATAATATTTTATATTATATAATATAATATATTATATAATAATTATTATTATATAATTATAATATATATTATAATATAATATAATAATATATAATATATATAATAATATATATTATTATAATTATATATATAATATATATAATTATATATTATATTTATATAATTATATAATTTATATATTTATATAATTTATTTTATTCATATATAATTTATATATATATATATATATATATATATATATATATATATATATATATATATATATATATATATATATATATATGTGGTATATATATATATATATATATATATATATATGTGATATATATATATATATATATATATATATATATATATATATATATATATATATATATATATATATATATATATATATATATATATATATATGGTTCCAACCCTTTCCATCTGTCTGGCCTTTTTTTAAGTAAACTCCTAAATTTAGCATTTTCAGCTCATCACTTCTGTATTCATCATGCTTTTCAAAGCACAACCTTTTTATCTGACAACACATAATAACAAGATGTTAATAATAAACAGAGTCTCTTTTCATCCTGCTACTTAAGGAGGTTCAGTCTTCATAATTTACCTGTTCATATGGCACTGAAAAGCCCTCATTACTGCCAGGCACAATCAAAGCTAATAATATACATTTACCGCTTTGAAAAACATACAAATGTAAAGCATACGTCTGGAGGAGCGACGACACTGACAAAAAGAAAACTACAGTGTCTTGCATTCGAAATACATTATTATATTTAGACATTTTAAATGACCTATAAATTGTATTTTATCAACGTCCACCCTTACTCCAACTCTAAAAAATAACCATCACAGTAATGCAAATACAGTAATTTTTCTGAGTATTATTCGTATTATTTATTAAATCACCCATTAAACTGTAATTTATAAATGCCTACCCATAAACCCAACCCTTACAGTAATATAAAACTGTAGTTATACCGAGCATTATTCATATTATTTATTAAATTATCCATTAGTTGTATTTTATCAACAACTACCCATAAATCCAACCATCATAGCAGTGGAAAAAACAGCAATTATAAAGAATATTATTCATAATATTTATTAAATTACCCATTTAATTGTATTATATTAGCGTCTAGCCTTATTTCAACCCTAAACCTAACCATCAAGCAATGTAAAAACAGTATTTATACCGTGTTTTATTCATATTATTTATTAAATTACGCATTAAATTGTATTTTATTAACATCTAACCCTAAACCCACCCATCACAGTAATGTTAAAACAGTAATTATACTGAGTATTATTCATATTATTCACTAAATTATCCATTAATTGTAATAAATTAACACATATCCCTACCCCAAGCCTCCTGATGTAAAAACATGAATTATACAGAGTTTTATTTACATTTTTATTAAATTATCCATTAGTTGTACTTTATTAATGACTACCTGTAAATCCAACCATTACAGTAGAGGAAAAACAGTAATTATACAGAATATTATTCATAATATTTATTGAATTACCCATTAAATTGTAATTTTTTAGTGTCTAGTCCTATCCCAACCCTAAACCAACCATCAAGCAATGTAAACCCATCCATCACAGTAATGTAAAAACAATATTTATACTGAATATTATTCATATTGTTTATTAAATTACGCGTTAAATTATATTTTATTAATGTCTAACCCTAAACCCAACCATCACAGTAGTGAAAACAGTATTTTTTACCAAGTTTTATTTATATGAATTATTAAATTACACATTAAATTGTATTTTATTAACACACACCCCTACTCCAAGCCTCCCAGTAATGTAAAAACATCAATTATACACAGTTGTATTTATTAAATTTACCATTAGTTGTATTTTATTAATGACTATCCTCGAAACCAACCACCACTGTGTTGACAAACAGTAATTATGCGAAGTATTATTCATATTGTTTATTAAAATACCCATTAAATTGTATTTTATTAATGTCTACCCCTACCCCAAACCTAAAACCAGCCATCACTAATGTAAAAACAGTAATTATATCAGGTTTTATTAATAATATTTATTAAATTACCCATTAAATTGTGTTTTATTATTGTCCACCCCTAGCCCAACCCTTACACTAATGTAAAACAGTAGTTATATCGAGTATTATTCATATTTATTTACTAAATTACCCATCAAATTGTATTTTATTAACAGTTACTCCCACCCCAACACTAAATCGACCCCTCATAATAATGTAAGAATATGAATTATTGTTGTACAGTGTCACAAAAATGCTGCTGTACTGATGTGAGTGCCTGCAGCTTTATCCCATTTAGACTTTCCCCTCCTGACTGTGTGGATCTCTCAAGTGTTTCAGTGCTCATGCAATCTGAGATTCAGGAACACAAGCTTCATTCCACACACTGAGATTGGTTTGTGTGAGAAGTGCACTACATGTTCGCTTAGGTGCCCTAATGAGAGGCTGACTCTGCTCTGGACATATTGATCTTCTGAGCAGATCCAGAAGTTCATGGACAAAATGTCTTGCTTCATTTAATGTCGCTTACTGTACAGTGTACTGCACAGCCAACGCAGTCTTACGGCAATTCGTAACTTTTTGATTTAGTGTCTAATTCGTATGAATTTGTACGATCTAATTCGTACAGTTTAGTACGATTTGCTCATCACGCAATGACAGTTGGGGTTAGGGGTGGGGTTAGGTGCCACGCCCACCTTTTTTTTAAATCGTACAGTTTCGTATGACTGAACTCGAACAAATTAATACGAATTAGTCACTGAACTGGCAAAACGTAGAATACTTACGTTTCCTCGTGAGATCAGGCTGGCACACCACACTGAACAAACTCAATCAATGATCAACAATGTTTTTGACGTCACTACATACTTCAGTTTCTCATCAAGTTTTCTGACCAATCAAATGCTGTCTAGTATCTGACATGCTCCTCCTCCTTTTAGATGCTTCACATTTGATGCACTTAAGTTCAACCACTCCCACTGGCAGAGCTGTGATACAACACACTATTGGATGTTTCTAATGGGGAGGGGCTACTAAATGCCCCGCCCTTTAATGTTTTAGTTGAGATTACATCACTCATCAAATAATGCACATTTCATAAAGGTGAGTCTGTGATTGAGCAGTGAACCTGTGTAATGTCACAGGGGAATAGGACAAATACCAGGTGCTTTCTCCGGTCTGCCTGCTCACTTCAGCCAGTCACTAATAATGACAGACGAGGCTATCGATTGATTTCCTTTAAATCACGATTCTTGAACACAGCTGCAGTCGCGACTTGCTGAACCGGTGCTAAAGATGTGATAAGAACAGGTCCATCACTTTCTGCCTCAGTCGTGTGCAGATAACTCAACCTAATTATAATTCTAGAGCACTTTCAAACAACAACAATGGGAACCAAAGTGCTGTACATACAGCTGAAAGCAGAAGTTTACATAGACTGTATAAAAAGGCACATAACCATTAAAAAAAAACTCAACTTTTTCTCTTTTAGGTAAGTTAGGATTATCAAATTTGTTTCTGTTTTTCTTAACAGCAGAATAATGAGAGAGATATTTCTTGAGAAATTGTTATAACTTTTCTTGAGAGTCAAGTTTACATACACTGAACAAAATTATTCAGCGATGACTCCTTGGATTTACTCAACTTTTTTACGTAAGGTGGTTGCAAACAATTTATCTGTGTTGAATTTAAACAAACAAATTAAGTTTAACGTTAATAAACTTAATTTGTTTGTTTAAATTCAACACAAATAAATTGCTTGCAACAGTTCTGCATGCAACACTTTTTTCAGTATACAATACGATTATTCTGCCTCTGAAAAAGCTCAGATGATGGTGGAAGTTTCTGATTGGCTAATTGACAACATTTGAGTTAATTGGAGGCTCAACTGTAGATTAGTATTTAAGCAAAACCTCAAACAAACTGCTTCCTTGTGTGACAACATGGGAAAATCAACAAGCCGGAATCAACAACAAAGCCAGATTACACTTAGCTAAATTACACTGGGAGACATGTCCTGTGGTCTGACTAGAAAAAAAGAAGAGAACGACAGGCAAAGTTATAGCTAAGAAGGATAAATAGAAATATTAATTTCGAATCACAGATGACTTATTTAAGTAACTGTTTTGTTACTTTTGGTTTTTGTTTAACTGTTGGTTTTGAATATCTTTGTTCTTAATTGTTCTTCAGCAATGTTTATCTATTTTGTATTATTATAAGATTTCCTCTCCTGTTTCTCTTACATTTGTATTCTTTAGCTGTCAAAATAATACTTCACGTCTATGGAAAAAGAGTTAATGAAGATAGAGAATGTGTAACATCATATTCATCAAAAGATGGTTTATGTGTAACCGCATCGGTCCGAGCAGGGAGCGAGCCGGCGATACCGGCATGGAAGACAAATGCTCCGAGGATGCTACAGATTGCAGAACGTCTGTCCCTGGATCCAAGGAGTGAGGTTTACGCGATCACCAGCTGGCTTCCGTTACATAAGGGCAAAAATAGATGACTAAAATCTCATTTACTCATACTTTTTATCATTTATAATGTCCAAGGCATTGATATTAATATTAAATACTACTTTTGTGCCTTTATTAGCTTTTTTATAATCTTACATTATTCCATCTCCACCTGCTGGTGAAAGCTAGAGCAGCTGGCGATCTTCAATCTGCAATCTATTGCTTTTCCTGCAGTTTCCGGATGTAATGTTGAATTTTAACAGTCGAATTTGAGCCACTGAATTTATGGAAGCGAATATTTGAACTGAAATAAAATGAACTGAAAATGACCTTTTAAATATTATGCATCGTATTTTTAAAGGGTATTGAATATTTTGTACGTGAAATCTGGAAATTAAATATGAATTATTTAATTTTTCAGTATGAAAACGTGTTTGAAATATTTTTAATTAAAATATTCACAGCTTAAATAAACAGATATGTTAAATTTCAGGACCTAAAAATACAAACCCTGGAAGTCAAGTCATTAAAATGCAAGAACTTGTTAATACGGTGTATTATTTTTTTCAGTTTGTGCTATTCAACAAGCTTTTTAATTCAAGACTTTTGGCATTGATTTTGTTCCATAGATGATTTACCATCAGACATTTTTTAAAAAATTGTTATGTTCCTTTTTTTAGAGTGTATGTAAACTTCTGTTTCAATTGTAAGTATGTAAGTAAACAGCCCATGATTGAAACAACCCAGGCTCGTTGCTGAGGTCTACATTTCTAGGGACAGCGGAATACGTAACTGGAGGTACATCTGCTCGCAGTTTTTGTTTTTGTTTTTGTTGTTTTGTCATCAAGAGGCATTTGCCTTTCACGTCTGACACCAAATGATCAACTTGAAGTCAAGTTATAATTAGTTGTTTCTAAAATGTGGATAGGCAACAAGACTTTTGTCAGGTCGTCTATATCAGCACTTTGTACTGATTTCTTCAATGGATTGATAACCAGGGTGAGGAGACCAGCACAGATGTGATATGCTTTCCTTATTTTGTTCCTTTTAAAAGATTACAGCAGTATCTCCCCAGCAACAGCAGCTGCCATACGCTTATGAACAAACACCCGGCAAACAATGAAAGGTTGTTGAGCAATACCGTACGCAGGTGATGTGACAGGAGTGCCAGAAAACATCTAGGTGTGCCCACGACAAGCCGGCTTTACTGCAGGAAAAACATTCTGTCTTGTGCAGAGAAGGGCCTGCTGCCGGGGCGTGGAGCGAATCCTCATTAGTTACAAGTGAGAAAGCAAAGCCTGCTGTCTGAGCAATGCAGTCGTCTTTGTGTTTTGATTATGAGGGATGATTAATAATAACGAGAAGGAACATTTGCAGATGCATGTGTGCGACTGGGAACAATATTGCTGCAGAGCTGATCTAGCTTTATGGTTGTGATAAGATGTGGATAAACAGGAGGCAATAATATAATTTGAATAAGTATTCACCAGCTTGGTCCACGCCACACTTTAAGCTAGACTTTATACAATCCAGGCTCATTTTGAAAACGTAGCCATGCAGACGTTTCTGGAGACCACGAAATACGTCCCTGTCACATCCATCAGTGACCACCTGAGGGCGCTGTAATGCATCAGGACTCAGTTAGCACTACAGCGTCCCAGAAGAACTACAATCCCATGCATACCACGCGCATACACCGGAACACTTACACTGACCCGTCATCTCATCTGTTCTGTGTTACCGTTGATTATCTGGACTATTTATTCAACCATTTCACCTCTGTTTTGCATCGCGTCCTTTGTCTACTTTGTCTTCCTTGTCGTTCTTGTCCCCAGTTCTAGTAAGTCTTGCTACCGAGTTTCTTGATCTTGTTCTTGTATTTTTGCTAAAGTCTAGTTTGTAGAGTTATTGTTTCTGAGCCTTGTCTCTGTTTTAGCTTCTAGTTTTGTCGTTTGTTTGTTACTTTGTATTTTGATCACCTTGTTTGTTGCACTGTAAATAAATATCTGCACTTGGATCCGCAAGTTTTTTGTTTTTGTTCTGTTTTGATCACGCTAAACGTGACAGTCCCGGGAGGTATGTATTTCTGCAGTTTTTTTCTGCGCTGTGCTGTTCTCGCGTAAAAAGCTGCCGGAGGCCACTGTACGACCGACTGTCCGACTGGCTGAATGACTGAACGATTGATTGGGCCCAGCCTCCTTCCTCCTCCTCCTTCTTCCCTAAACCCAAGCGACGATTTACGAAAGCCGTGCAGAAAAAGAAAAGCCCTCGTCCGATTTTGACCTCGTTTTCAGATTTCACCGCATTCTCGCCCCATACAACCTCGTTCGCTTTATTTTTTTGGATTCTGAGCTAACCAGACAAACCGGCTGCGGCGGGAAAGCCCTCCACATGTAGGAAGTGAGCCTTCAGCCCAGCCGGCGAGCGTGAATAGGAGCGGCGCCGTAATTAGGAGCGGCGCCCTGTAGCGTTCACTTGAAAAAACGAAATGCAGCCATACGTACCTCCAGCCACGTAAATCGCAGTCTCCAGAAACATCAGTGGGGCTACGTTTCCAAAATGAGCCTGGGTTGACTTTGTTTTAGTGAATAAGGTGATGTTAAAGGAACAGTGAGATAAAGACATAAGTGAGTGTGTGTGTGAATGTGAGAGTGTATGGGCGTTTCCAAGTACTGGGTTGCAGTTTATTTCTATTCTGTCATTTAAAACACTGAATAAGGCAATAATTCCCATAAATGAAGTGCATAAATAACCTATATACGTGCATAAGTTGTGAAGGAACACTGTCCAGCATGGTCGCCAGCAGGGGGTTGTGTCTGTCTGGATTGCTCTGAGCCCACTGAGTTTGAACAGAGCCCCTAAAGCGAGCGATGCTTTGATGGGGAAGAATGCACAGTTACTTCTGGCTTTTGATTATCCATGTCTGGTGAACTGTCATTTTATAATCGCTGCCTTTAAGATCTGCCTGGGGTCGGCATGAGAGATCTTCACCGCCTGATCCAGACAGACTTTACAGGCGGTCGCACGCTGGAGGAGAAACGCTGCACCACATGACATCTCCTTCAACACTTAAAGACATCATTTTCTGTAGAGTGCACAGAGTTTGCTGTTAAACTGAGCTGAAACAACACAATTCTAGAGGTTTTTAGGGGGGAACTTAATTGGTTTATGTTAACAAATTAACTTTATTCCTGCATTTATTGCAGTTTTTTCACAACACCTCATAGAGTTGATAATATATTATTGAAGGCATAATGATTAGCCCTTCCACAGATGTAAATCATGGTGGACATCCGGCATGTCCACCACTGACATATGTTCAGGGTCTGTATGAGATATCTCTATGGTTTACTATCAGGGCTTGACATTAACTTTTTTGATCACCAGACACTGTGGCTAGTGGATTTCCAGCATGACTAGTAACTCACCATTTTCACTAGCCACACTTTTGTTGTTGGGAAAATAAATTTTATATGCATAAATTTGACTTTGGCATGCTAAAATTACTTGATATACCAGGGCGATGCAGTGGCGCAGTAGGTAGTTCTGTCACAGCAAGAAGGTCACTGGTTCGAGCCTCGGCTGGGTCAGTAGGCGTTTCTGTGTGGAGTTTGCATGTTCTCCCTGCATTTGCGTGGGTTTCCTCCGGGTGCTCTGGTTTCCCCCACAAGTCCAAAGACATGCGGTACAGGAGAATTGGGTAGGCTAAATTGTCCGTAGTGTATGAGTGTAAATAAGTGTGTATGGATGTCTCCCAAAGATGAGTTGCAGCTGAAAGGGCATCCGCTGCGTAAAACATGTGCTGGATAAGTTGGCGGTTCATTCCACTGTGGCGACCCCGGATTAATAAAGGGACTAAGCCGAAAATAAAATGAACGAATGACTAAAATACCATGCATTATTAATGATTCCTCTTATTTTGGTAAAATAATTTCCATTTTGCATATTCTAGAAGGTGGCTAGAAACTTTTGACTTCAGCTGTACACACACAGGGCCGGCGCGTCCATAGAGGTGAACTAGGCGGCTGCCTAGGGTGGCAGTATAGAGAGGGCGGCATCCGCGACACCTCCCTTACCACCCGCGTCCTCAGTTATGTCCGCGACACCTCCCTCACCACCCGCGTCCTCAAATAAATTTGCGCATAGACGACAGAATAGAGAGGGTGGCGTTAGCGACACCTCCATCAGCACCCGCGTGTTCTTAGTTATATCCGCGCATAGGGCGGCAGAATTGAGGTCCGCGACACCTGCGCGTCCTCAGCTTTATCCGCGCATAGGGCGGCAGAATAGAGAGCGCAGTGTCCCTCCCTCTGTCACATCCGTCTGTGACCACCTGAGGGCGCTGTAGTGCACTAGGACTTTGTAGGTGCTACAGTGTCCCAGGAAAAACTACATTCTCATACATGCCCCGCACACACCGGAACACCTACACTGACCTGTCGTCACATCTGTTTTGTGTTACTGTTGATTATCTGGACTATTTATACTACCATTTCACCACTGTTTGTGATCGCGTCGTTTGCCTTCATTGTCTTCTTGCTCTCTGTAAGTTTGTTATTGTTCCTGATCTTGCCTCATAGTTTGCCATTGTTCCTGATCTTGCCTCGTAGTTTGCCTAAGTCTAGTTCGTGTTTATCTGTCTCGTTTCTTGTTTTGTTGTTGATTTGTTACTTTGTATTTTTTGAGATTTTGTATTTTTGTCACTGTTTTCTGCACTTTATATCTATTAAATCTGCACTTGGATCCGCACCTTTTGTTTATTGTTTTTGATCACGCTAAAACGTGACACCCTCAGCACCCGCGCATCCTCAATTATATCCGCACATAGTGACTGGAAAAGAGGTCCGCGACACCTCACTTCATTTACATAACCGGTCACTTTCGTTTTCACAGTGGGGTTGAGGGCGGCATGATCATCCTCTGCCTAGAGCGGAAGTTCAGCTTGCTCCGGCCCTGTACACACACATACACATACACACAGTGAATAACAGTATATGGCTATTGCCTTTTAGTTGTTGGTTTTAGGCAAACGGTAACATGGAAAATATTCAAATGCATCCAGATAAAGCGTGTTGTTTGTCAAAAGTTCTTGCCTCAGGACTGAGGGCAGAGCAGCTCTTTACTGGAATTTGCTAAATCAACACTGACTTGTGGCTTCTACGGAAGCATATTTGATCATTTATGCAATGGAGCACGGTAGGCCTGTTTTGAAATGCTAAACGTTATTGCTTAAAGGAGACCTGTTATGCCCCTTTTTACAAGATGTAAAGCACGTCTCTGATGTCCCCAGGGTGTGTGTATGTGTCAAAATACCACACAGATCATGTTTTATAACTCTCTGAATCTGACCCTTTTAGGCTTTGATCCTCATTGTTCGATTTTGGTGGCTGTCGCGTTAAATGCAAATGAGATTCTGCTCTTTTCAAAAGAGGGCGGAGCTACAAATGCCTGTGTGTCGGCATAGTGGCAGAATCGAAAACAAGACTAACGCTATCTGTGTGAAAATGTGTGCGTCAGTCTATGGAGTGTTCATTTGTGCTTCATCTAAAACTCCGCATTTCTAATCCTCTTAGTCTGGGCTGACATTGTCTTCAGCGGCTGCTTCTCACTTAGGGCTGTTTATGCTAATTAGGGAGAGATGGTCACTAGTGGGCGGGGCTTTCTACCTCTGATGACATGTACAAAGGGAGAATGTCAATTGAAGTGTTTCAGTTTATATCAAGTCTGATTATAAAAAATAAAATTAATAAATATTTACTATTAGAAGCTGGTTTTATTATATATAAATAACAAAAAAAATCCAAAATTTGCATGCATTTTAAGATTTGTGCTTTTATTTATCACACACTCCAGAGAGCACTGATTTCTCTGAGGCTTGACCTTGACAACATCTATGTGATCTGGAAGGTTTTCGTCTCACAGATTACAACTGAAAGCATTTCCCTGGAGCAATCTCAGGGTAAGAGCTTTCTACAAGGGCATGATGATGATGATGATGAAAGGTCGTGGATCAGCGCTTGTGGGCTTTTAACCCACAACCTTTCAATTACTGACAAGCACTGATGCATTTCCCTGATCAGCAACTCACTGACCATCTACCACAGCACGATACATCATTAGAGAAGTGAACTAAGTAGTCACTACTGCTTATTTTTTCGCATTCAAACATTTTCCAGCACATTTCCATTCACTGTTCCTCACTGGTGGAATGATCTTTTTCATTTCCATGCAGACTCTTTATTAGGGAACGAGCATCTACGGTGCGTAGGCCCTATTGGAATTGCTCCGTTTCTTATTCTTCTTCTTCTCCGGAATGAATCGCGATTTTTACAGACTAAACATGCCCGAAACTTTGCGCACGCCCCAGAAGTGGTGAAAAATTTACGTTTGATATGGATTTCGAAGTGGGCGTGGCAAAATGACTTGACAGCGCCACCTATGCACTTTTGACGGACTGCCCCCGAGCTACGAATTACACACGCATGCGAAAATTGGCACACACATCAAACACGCCAAAAAAAGTCTCTTGGAGCGGAATCTCAAACCCAACAGGAAGTCGGATATTTTTAACTTCCTGCAGCAAAAAAGTGCAGTTTTTGCCATTTCCAGGAGTTGTATTTTAACGAACTCCTCCTTGGGATTTTTTCGGATCAACACTAAAATTGCGTTTTGTCATCTAAAGGCCTTGACAATGTTGATTTGCGAAGATCTAGAGTTTTTCGTTGAAGGGCGTGTCCGTGGCGGCTTCGCAATCTTCGACAAATCGCCACGAAACAGGAAGTTATTATAACTCAGCCAAACAATGTCCGATCTGCCTGAAAATTCACATGGATGATAAGATTCCTCTACTGAAGGCATCTACATGCCAATCTTGAGTCACAGTTATAGTGCCACCTGCTGACAGGGGGAAGTTTGGCATAAATCTGTGATTTTCTCAGGTTATTTATATATATATCGGCTTAAATTAATGCTGTTCGCTGTCCTCTGTCATCCTGAGGCCACCGGGCGGCGGCCCTATCATCGCTGCTTGCAGCTTTAATTCACTATTATCATTCAAATGAAAAATTATTATTAGGATCACTCCACCTTCAATACTCTAGCACTTAATTCTATGAGCACTATCAGTTCCTTTGTGTAATCAGCTCTTTTTGTGTGTATTGCCTCTTCTTGTTGATCGCTGAATGCCTCCTCAACTGTAAGTCGATTTGGACAAAAGCATAATGACTAAATGACTAAACGCAAATCAGGAAAACAGGTTTTTAATAGCAGGAGTGTCTTTAATCTCAGTGCATGGTATGTACTGTATATGCTTGGGTTGAAGCTGTCAATCTTCATTATTTCTTTTAACAGAAGAGCATTGCTAATGATGGCGTAAAGAAAACTCTGGCATAAATTAGATCAGTTCGATTAAAATGTGCATATATGAGCTACACGAAAACTGAGCAAAATATGAACAAAACATTTGAGAATATGCAAATATTTTAAAACCAATGGTTGGATTTTAGACTGACTAAGCAGCAAAAAAAAAAAAAAAAAAAGTGTAGTCTTACCATCTATATTTTTTTACATTAAAGCAGTGTTTCTCAACTGCTGGGTCACCTTTGGGTCGCAGGAACATTTTCAGTGGGTCGCGTAGTGTGTGTTTAAAAAAAAAAACAACAAAAGTTACATTTTTTACTTTTTACTTATTTTGCTTATACCGGACTTTTATTTTGAAATGCTTGCGCAACAACCCTACCGTTTGACATGTGAAATTTCATTTATTGTTGTAACAAATATGTCAAGCGCAAGTATGACCCCGAATATGTAAAGTATGGATATATATATTGACGACAAAAAAGACTTAAAGCCTCGGTGTTATATGTAGTGACGTGCTCTCATAAGAAAGCATGAAACCTTCTGAATTAAAACAATATTTAGAAACCAGAAAACATATTTTATTAACAGTTTAATATTAACTGTATTTGTCGTTTTTACTTTGTAATATTTCTATAATTTGATCCAATTTGTTAAATGAGGGCAATAAAATAATGTTTATATGTAAGTCTTGGTGAATTTCGTACGATGTATCTGTCACTACCTGTTTATGTTAAAAATAAATACAATCTAAGCATAATCGCTAAAATTGTTGTATAGTTTCTAAAAATTTGGGTCGCGGCTTGATGACCATGTAAAAATGTGGGTCCCATGGTCAAACCAGTTAAGAACCCCTGCATTAAAGAGTCATGAACCCCCTCTCTTTCAGTTTAAATCTACCTCAGAATTTAAAAAAAAAATGCTATATGATGGGTGTGGAGCGCTGCGAGCAGAGGGAGGAGTGGGCGTGGCCAGCGGAAAAAAGGGGGGAAAATAGGGGCGAACAACTCACCAGCTAAAGACAAAAAAAAAAATCAGACACAAACCGGGAGATGCATGATTTTATAGTTTACAAAGTTAAAATGCAAAGAAATAAACAGTAAATAATTTATTTCCTTGTTACATATACAAAAAGCTATTCGTAATTTCATATAATTTATTCGCAATTTACTACAATTTATATAGCATTCTATCATTATATACAGTAGCTGCGCAAGCTTACTGGCGCTCTAGGTAAACGATAGTTGTCAGTGTTCGTGCCTCCCTTTCGCGGTCAAAAGTGAAGACCCGGTGAGGGTTGGGTTGTTTGTGGAGGTGTCACGGATGAAAGTCTAGGGGCCCTATCATACACCCGGTGCAAGGCGCGAAGCAATTGTTTGCTAGTTTCATATTGGCGCAAGAGTCGTTTTGATGCATTGCAGCACGCTGTTTAAATGGCAAATGCATTTGCGCTTATATGTGCGCCCATAGGCGTTCTGGTCTAAAAAAGGAGACGTGTTGAGGTGCATTGCTGGCGCGTTGCTATTTTGAGGAACTAAAATAGTCTGTTCAATAGACCAGCTTAGAGGTGGTCTAAAGTCCAGCGCAGAGCGCGTTAGTTGTGCGCCTCGCTTACACGCTTAATACACACAGGATATACAGCAATACGCACATGAAAAAGAATTAAATTAAAAGAATTCACAAATGAAAAGAATTAAAGGATTAAAATAGTACAAAATTATTATTTTTTAGCCTATATAAATATAAAAACCACTGCCTCCATGCCTTCTTTGCCTCGGGGGGCTTTTCCAGTTTATTCATAACAATTTGCTTTTGTATAATGTTATTATTATTAGCTGCATTATTTATTATATGCATATTTATATTTGTTTTATTAAAAACACCTGTCAGGTTTTAGACCATTTGCGGCACAGCATGTGTTTCAGGATATAACTCAGTTTTTTGTTTATTTATTCGTTTGCTGGAAATTAGAACTGAATTTAAACATAAACAAAGCTTCATAAACAAAATTAATTATGTATAGGTTAAGGGACGTCTGTGCGCGTTTCCCTATCCACGAGAGCGAAAGTGAAAGTAAAGAATGAGGAGGCTCATCTCTCATTTTCGCGCTGCAGATGCTCTGTTTAACTGTTTTCTCTCTAGTAAAGTGTCCAGTTTTTCCACTTACAAAGTTCGCTATGTAAATGGCAAACGTGCTATGGCGCAAAGCAACTGACTCTTAAAGGGAATGGAGGATAAGACTCTGATTGGATTATTCTCAAAACACACCTACAGTAAAACTCATTAAAAGAATAAGCTTAACCCTGTTAGACCATAAGCACGCTGAAAAAAATATTCAAAGATGATTCCTTAGATTTACTCAAATTTTTTTTTACGTTAAGTGGTTGTAAACTATTTATTTGAGCTGGATTGAAACAAACAAATTACGTTGAACATTATTAAACTTAATTTGTTTGTTTTTGCCAGATGATTAATAATAATAATAATAATAATAATAATAATAATAGTAATAATAATAATAGTATTAATAATAATAATTATTATTATTATTATTAATATTATTATTGTTATTATTATTATTATTATTATACAGTAACAATTTGTAAAATGAGAGCAATAATCTGTATAATTGCAGTCTTAATTAGTAAAATAGCAGTAATTATCAGTGTTTTTTTTTTTTCATTTTTTCACAGTTTAAATATAAATTATCAACAGTAATAAACTGTAATTTCATGACTTTTGTCCGTAAAGTATGTTCTTTATTTTTCCCGTTTTTATCTTGTAATTCTGTGACATCCTGCTGCCAGTCTTTTGACCATTTTTTTACATGTTTTTTTTTTTACAGTGTGGACTGAACTAAACTGATCTCTGAAAACAGGACTGAAGCAGTTTCATTCATTCATTCATTCATTCATTCATTTTCCTTTGGCTTAGTCTGAACTATGCAACTAGAACCGCCAACTATGCCAGCATATGTTATATGCAGCAGATGCCTATTCAGCCGCAACTAAGTACTGGGAAACACTTCTACACATGCACACACACTCATAAACTAAGGCCAATTTAGTTTATCAGTTCCCCTACAGCGCAAGTGTTTGGACTGTGGGAGAAACCGGACCACCCAGAGGAAACCCAACATGGGGAGAACATGCAAACTCCACACAGAACCAGGCTTGAATCAGCGACCTTTTTGCTGTGAACCACTAAGCCACCTTGCCACCTTGAAGCAGTTTCAGGTGACTAGAACTTTCATGCTAAGCTGCTTTGACGCGATCTCCACTGTAAAAGCGCTAGAGAAATCAAGATGAAGTCATAAACAGAATTGAACATCAACATTACCTGCCTGGCGTCCTGTATCTGCTTCCGGATCACTTCTTTGATAGTCGGGCTGTTCTGCCTCGGCGGATGAAATAGCAGGTCAATGCTGGTCTCCAGTTTTCTGAGCGGGACATCCGGCCAGCCTAAATCCAAGTTTGGTGGGTCGGTGTCAGAATGAGTGGGCCAATATGTCCCAGTAGATGTGTTATCGTCCCGCGGACAGTCCACCTCTTCAGAGTGGTTCCCGGTTGGCGGCTGTACGGCGTTTTCTGATATATGCTGGATCTCCTCCCGAGAGAGAAAATCACCTATGCCTTCGTCTTTGATGAAACTCTGATAAGACGCTTCTCCATCTTTGACCAGGCAGTCTATGGCTAACCGATACGCTTCCTTGTAATGCGGCTGGATGTAATCTTCAGGCTTGAACTCTCCCTTTGAGGAGGAGAGTAGAGAAAAGTCGGATTCCATCACCGTGACCATCTGGAGTCCTTAAAAACACCACACAGCCTTAGGAAAGACCTAGAAAACAACACAAACACACATCATTATTAACCCTTGTGTGCTGTTGGGGATGTTTTCATCCACTCTGGGGTGATTTTGAGTTTTAATTTCGCCTCAGCTTTCTCTGTGTTTCAGCACATGAAATGATTTTGGTGGCAAATCTTATTTAGACATACAGTTGAAGTCAGAATTATTAGCCCCCCTGAATTATTAGCTTCCCTGTTTATTTTTTCCCCAATTTCTGTTTGACAGGGAGATTTATTTTCAACACTTTTCTAAACATGATAGTCTTAATAACTCATCTCTAATAACTGGTTTATTTTCTCTTTGTCATGATGACAGTAAATAATATTTGACTAGATATTCTTCAAGACACTTCTATACAGCTTAAAGTGACATTTAAAGGCTTAATTAGGTTAATTAGGCAGGTTAGGGTAATTAGGCAAGTTATTGTATGATGATGGTTTGTTCTGTATACTATCAGATATAAAATTTACTTAAAGGGGGTAATAATTTTGTCCAAAAAAAAGGTGTTTGAAAAATTAAAAACTGCTTTTAATCTTGCTGAAATTAAACAAATAAGACTTTTTCCAGAAGAAAAAATATTATCAGACATACTGTGAAAATTTCCTTGCCCTGTTAAACATAATTTGGGAAAAATTTAAAAAAGTAAAATTCAAAAGGGGGCTAATAATTCTGACTTCAACTGTATATTTTGGGAAAATACTATGAAATGTTAAAAAAAAAAAAAAATCAACAATACCTGTCAACCTTTGTGTTTTTTCCCGGGATTCTCCTGTATTTTACAGTTCTATCCCACTATCATCCACTTTCTCTGAAGGGTGGCAATAAACATTAAAGAGACCATCCTTCCTTTGTGCTACCCATACCACCGAACCACCAGGGGGTGCCTCTTACTCTAAAAAAGTCTGCTCTGTGCTTTAATTTTATTAAGGCATGAAAACACTTTGAAATAACTACAATAACGGCGAGATTGCCTTCCTTTTCATCACAGGTGTCGTCATTCCTTCTATGCAATCCTTAAGACAGTCATATAGCAGTGCGTGACTGTCAGCTGACGAGCTCCATAGTGATAAACAGACGTTGTTTCCCAATTGGATTCTGTGCACACAATTTCAAGCAGAGCGAAAGTCTGGCTTTTGGGTGCATCTTCGAATGGTTTAAACAGACATATACACATAATTAATAATAATAACATTTAAAGATGTGGATCTTGGTGTTTTTTTTTATCAAACACAACTAATTTTGTCCTAAATGAGCATGAAAAGTTTGGAAAGCAGTCGATTGCTTTCAGTATAACGTTAGATGTGTGCATTTTTAACATGACATCTCTTTTATGTAATGAAATCCAAAGAAAAATCTAAATAAATAAGAGATACCTCCGTTGCTCTTTAATCAGAATGTGTAAGTTGTGCAGTGAAGAAATGATTAATGACATTTGATAACTTGGTTCTATTTCTTTATAAGAGCTATTAATTGTAATAAGCTAAACTGTTTGCTAATGTAATTGCTGCCAATGTAGATTATTTATTTTCTTTTATAAATAATAATAATACAACATTTTGCTGAACGTTTAACTGTTTATTTACAATTAAACAGCTCCTGAAAAAATTATTAAGTAATTTCTGGATATATTTATTTATTTCAAATTTTTTTATTTAATTGTATTTTGGGGGGGGGGGGGGACTTTTGGGGTTTTACAATGAGGTCACATGCTGATTGGTCAGTTTGAATGTCTCAGTATTTGGGCTTAGGTCACATGGTCAAGAAAGATAAAAAGTAGTTGGTAAACTTTGCTCTGCCTCTTTTCCTGCTCTGTGCTTTTTTGCTGTGAGGCGATTGTGCTACTCACTGCGCCACTGTGACCCAGAAAATGAATGAATGAATGAATAATAATAATAATGGGCACAGGAAGAAAGTTGCTGGTTCGAGCCCTGGCCTGGTCAGTTGGTGTTTCTGTGTGGAGTTTGCATGTTCTTCCTGTGTTGGCCTTGGTTTCCTTCGGGTGCTCCGGTTTCCCCCCACAAGCCCAAACACATGCGCTATAGGGGAATTGGATAAAATAAATTGGCTGTAGTGTATGAGTGTATGGGTGTTTCCCAGTACTAGGTTACACCTGGAAGGGCATCCGTTGTGTAACACATATGCTGGATAAGTTTGCAATTCATTCTGCTGTGGCGACTCCTAATAAATAAAGAGACTTACCCGAAGGAAAATGAAATTAAATAATAATATGAATTAGGAAATATGTCAACAGGAATCATAAAAGGAGGCTTGTAAAGTCATTAAGTATTATTATTACTACTTCAGAACTGTTATCAATAACAACTCTATGACACATTGTGTTGTGGTATCTCAACAGTGATATGATCCTGCATAATGTGACCCTGAACACAAAGCCAGTTTAAAGGGTTTTCTGAGCTTTATACATCATCTGAGATCTGAATAAATGAGCTTTCCAGTCATGTATGGTTTGCTAGGGCAGGATCATTTGGCTGAGATGCAACGCTTTGAAATCTGAGGGTTAAAAAAAGGTACATATTGAGAAAATCACCTTCTAACGTTGTTTAAAGTTTGAGTTTAAGTTGAGCAATGTATATTACTAATCTCACAGAGCTTAACTCGCTATAAACATACATAATTTTTTAAAGCGATTGGTCAGCTTTTCTGTTCACAATCTGCATTTTCTAGTCTGAGTGAGTGATCTCTCCAGATGCAGCATGTCCTGCTGATGGTGAAACCGTCAGTGACTCAATGTTCCTGCGATGGGGAAGCTGCTGTAATTACTCCTATCTTTGACTGAAGATGTGGGAAAATGTTCATGTTATTGCGTCACGATAGTTAGTTACTGAGTCAGGCTTTCAGAAACAAGAACAATCGTTTAAACTCAAAAACGTCTTGAAATTAGACTGCTGCGCTCTCTGAAATAGTGTATGCACTGATGTCACATCCCCCGTGAACATACACCTACACACACCCTTGAGGTTGGCAAAGTATTTCACCATTTAAAATGTTGCAGGTTGTAATAGCAGCATGACATTATACAGCAACTCACAATTATCAGCTTAAATTAACTGTAGTTTGACTTGACAGTTGAATGACCCATAATGAAACACTAAAAGTGCTGGGTTGTTGTGAAGTAAATGTTTATTTATATATCGCATGTGTTAAAAACTTGGCACTTTACTTGAAGTTGGCGTTCATAAGATTGTCATGAAATGTCAAGTTGATTATGACAACTGTTACTTAAGTATCATTTGCTCAGTTATGTCATTTTACATCCACATATCTGCGACACCCCCGACCTAATTAACCAGCTAACAACCAACCATTCAATCAATCAACCAACCGATCAATCAATCAACCAACCAACCAATCAACCAATTGACCATTCAACCCACCAATCAACCAACCGATCAATCAACCAACCAATTAATCGATCAATCAACCAACCAACCAACCAATCAACCAACCAATTGACCATTCAACTCACCAATCAACCAACCTATCAATCAACCAACCAACCATCCAACCAACCAATTGACCATTCAACCCACCAACCAACCAACCAACCAACCAAGCAATTGACCAATAAACCCACCAATCAACCAACCGATCAACCAACCAACCAACCAACCAATTGACCATTCAACCCACCAACCAACCAACCAACCAATTGACCATTAAACCCACCAATCAACCAACCGATCAACCAACCAATCAATCAACCAACCAACCAACCAATTGACCATTCAACCCACCAACCAACCAATTGACCATTAAACCACCAATCAACCAACCGATCAACCAACCAATCAATAAACCAACCAACCAACCAACCAATTGACCATTCAACCCACCAACCAACCAACCAACCAACTAACCAATTGACCATTAAACCCACCAATCAACCAACCAATCAACCAACCAACCAATCAACCAACTAACCAATTGACCATTCAACCCACCAACCAACCAACCAACCAATTGACCATTAAATCCACCAATCAACCAACCAATCAATCAACCAACCAACCAATTGACCATTAAACCCACCAATCAACCAACCGATCAACCAACCAATCAATCAACCAACCAACCAATCAATCAACCAACCAATTGACCATTCAACCCACCAACCAACCAACCAACCAACCAACCAACCAACCAATTGACCATTAAATCCACCAATCAACCAACCAATCAATCAACCAACCAACCAATCAACCAACAAACCAACCAATTGACCATTCAACCCATCAATCAACCAACCGATTACTCAACCGACCAATTGACTATTCAACCCATTAATCAATCAACCAACCAATTGACCATTCAACCCACCAACAAACCAACCAACCAATTGACCATTAAATCCACCAATCAACCAACCAATTAATTAACCAACTAACCAATCAACCAACCAACCAATCAACCAACCAACCAACCAATTGACCATTCAACCCACCAATCAACCAACCGATTACTCAACCGACCAATTGACCATTCAACCCATTAATCAATCAATCAACCAATTGATTCAATCAATCAATCAATCAATCAATCAACCAACCATGTATTCAATTAATCAATCATCCAACCAGCAATTTAATCAACAAATCAATAAAAAAATAAAAAGCAAGAAAGAAACTCCAGCCGGTTTGCAACAACAACTTAATTTTCAGTTTTAGGTGAACTATCCCTGTAAGAGTGTATCTCTGCTGAGAAAGTCTGTAAAACCTGAAAAAAAATTATACAAATGACGACATTTGACTAATTACCCTGGAGCTGAAAGAACGTTATTTGATGACGAAGCTGACTGATTAATACCGCCAAACCCTTGTCTACTGACTATCCTGAGCTGTCAAGTATTTGAGTAAATGTATTACTGTAAGTATTTAGACTGCAAGACATCTACTGCGCAGTATATGTTAATTTACTTTATGACTAAGCTTTTTTAATAGTCACTGTCTGAAGCTTGTGACTCACAGGTGTTCTTAAGCAGCAATACTCAGGTAGGCTGTGGCATTGACATGATACTCAGTTGGTACTAATGAGCCCAAAGTGTGCCAAGAAAACATCCCCCACGCCATTACACCACCACCACCAGCCTGAACCGCTGATACAAGGCAGGATGGATCCATGCTTTCATGTTCTTGATACCAAATTCTGAGCCAAGCATCTGAATGTGTCCGCATAAATGGAGACTCATCAGAGCAGGCAACATTTCTTTAATCTTCTACTGTCCAGTTTTGGTGAGTCTGTGTGAATTGTAGCCTCAGTTTCCTGTTCTTAGCTGACAGGAGCGGCACCCGGTGTGCTCTTCTGCTGCTGTAGCCCATCCGCCTCAAGGTTGGCCGTGTTGTGTGTTCAGAGATGCTCTTCTGCAGAGCTCGGTTGTAATGAGTGCTTATTTGAGTTACTGTTGCCTTTCTATCAGCTGGAACCAGTCTGGCCATTCTCCTCTGTCATCAACAAGGCATTTGTGCACACAGAACTGCCATTCACTGGATATTTTCTCTTTTTCAGATCATTCTCTGTAAACCCTAGAAATAGTTGTGGAAAAAAATCCCAGTAGATCAGCAGTTTCTGAAATACTCAGAGCACTAACAACCATGCCACATTCAAAGTCACTTAAATCCCCTTTCTTCTGATGCTCAGTTTGAACTGCAGCAGATCATCTTGATCATGTCTACATGCCAAAATGCATTGAGTTGCTGCCATGTGATTGACTGATTAGAAATTTGCGTTAACAAGCACTTGGACAGGTGTACCTAATAAAGTGGCCGGTGAGTATAGGTTGTTTGTAATAAAAATCACACTGTAAAAAATATCTATATCTGAACAGTTTCTATATTTTTGAGATTCATTAGTGTTCATTTACGGTTGTGAAATGCATTATGGGATGTTGATCTCTGCTCTGTCGACTTTTAAGGTTGAAAATTGAACTCTACAGTTTAACAAAGTAACTTTTATTGACATTTTACATTGAAATAAGTCCAAGTGTGCATCATACTGAAAACCATAAAGGTAACTAAAATCTTATTTTCAAAAACCCCTTTCAGTGTTCATCATATTTCAGATTCATCCCATCAGGCATAATTAATTTGCTGAACTTGACTAGACTTGATCAGCAGACGCATAAAATCTCCCAAAATGTTCAACACGGCGTCCTCCTGAGCTCCACCTGCTCCAACATGGAGACTGAATCACAAGCTTTACTCAACCAAAACTAAACATTCATTCATTCATTCAGTCATTCATTCATTTTCTTGTCGGCTTAGTCCCTTTATTAATCCGGGGTCGCCACAGCAGAATGATCCGCCAACTTATCCAGCAAGTTTTTACGCAGCAGATGCCCTTCCAGCTGCAACCCATCTCTGGGAAACAAAATTAAACACTGCCTGATGAATAGCTAATATTATACTGGGGGCTGCACAGTGGCTCAGTGGTTAGCACTGTGGCCTCACAGCAAGAAAGTCGCTGGTTTGAGTCCCAGCTGGGTCAGTTGGCATTTCTGTGTGTTCTGTGTGTTGGCGTGGGTTTCCTCCGGGTGCTCCGGTTTCCCCCACAGTCCGAACGCATGCTCTGAGAATTGGTTAACTAAATTGGCCGTAGTGTATGAGTGTGAATAAGTGTGTATGGGTGTTTCCCAGTACTGTGTTGCGGCCGGAAGTGTCAAACACATGCTGGATAAGTTGGCGGTTCATTCCGCAGTGGCGACCCCTGATAGATAAAGGGACTAAGTCAAAGGAAAATGATTAAATAAACTTGCTTGTCAATTAAATCCCTTTTCATTATTTAACAAAAATTTAAAATAATTTTGGTGACATGGTGGCGCAGTGGGTAGCACAATCGCCTCACATCAAGAAGGTCACAGGTTCGAGTCCCGGCTAGGTCAGTTGGCATTTCTGTGTGGAGTTTGCATGTTCTCACCATGTTGCCGTGGGTTTCCTTCAGGTGCTCCGATTTCCCCCCACAAGTCCAAACACATGCGGTACAGGTGAATTGGGTAAGCTAAATTGTCTCTAGTGTATGAGTGTGAATGAGTGTGTATGGATGTTTCCCTTGATGGGTTGCAGCTGCAAGGTCATCTGCTGCGAAAAACATATGCTGGATAAGTTGGCGGTTCATTCCACTGTGATTAATAAAGGAAATAAGCTGAAAAGGAAATGAATGAATGAAAATAATAATTTATTTTCTTCATGCTGATTTACATTAATTTGTGACTATAGGTCTATATAATCACCTTGCAATTTTAAAATTATTGCTTTTTTTCTTTTAAGTTGGCTATTCAGTTTATAAGATCAGTATTATAAAGTTTATACAATGTAAAATAAAATCAGTTGTTCACTGTATAAAAATATAACACTTATTTATTAAATATTAATATTTATCGGCTGATATATCCGTTATGGGTTATCAATATCGGCAAAGAAATCCATATTAGTGCATCCCTCATTTTTTAAGGGTTTAAATGTCTTGCTGACAAATGGGTAAAATAACTGGTTTGAATTATAGTATCAAAGTACATACAGTACATAAAAATACTATTATTTATTAGTTTTTGGGCTCAGAGAGAGTCGTTTCATATGTCTTCACTCTTGTTCTCAATGCTTGACAAATTCATTTGTTTTTCTTTGGCTTAGTCTGTTGTTTATCAGGAGTCGCCACAGCGGAATGAACCACCAACTATTCCAGCAAATGTTTTACGCAGCGGATGCCCTTCTAGCTGCAACACAGTACTGGGAAACACCCACACACTCTCACATTCACACATATACACCGAGGCCAATTTTGTTTGGACTGTGGGGGAAACCGAAGCACATGCAGAAACGCCAACTGGGACTCAAACCAGTGGCAGTACTAACCACTGAACCACCGTGACGCCTGCTTGAAAAATAAAACCTTCTTTTGTCTTTCACCCGTAACTGTGGGTATTTGCATTTTAATATATATTACTTTGAAATCTCATTTCATTAGCAAATGTCTCATTTCCATACACTTAATGCTAAAAGCTGACTTTGAGAGATAACAGCAAACTCTTTTCTAAGATTTGTTCAACTTACAGACAATAATACAGAAACATTACAAATAAAAGGCTTCTCTTAGGTTTTTTTTTACTTGTTTTTTTTATTCAAAATTCTTAGTCTACAAATTTGTAAATCAAGAAGCATTTTCTAGACAAGTAAAATAAAAAAATGTCTGTTTTTAAGCAAATCTCTCCTTAAATTAAGCAAATCAATCTGCCATAATGGTAGGCAAAATAAACTTGTTTTTAGATTATTTTACTTGCCACACTGGGAGATTATTTTTAATGAGAAAGTCGCATAAAGTTGGCTTTTTTTTCTGAAAACAAGACAAAAAATTGACCTCTTAATAATGCTTCTTGATTTAATTTTTAAAACATGTTCTCTACACTGTAAAAAAAAATCCTGGGTGCCTTAAATTTTTAAGCTGAATCAAATAAACCTCATGAGTCCACTGAACTTATATGATGTTAAACTGACTTAAAACAGCTTGCATATCTTATAATATTAGGTAAGAACACAAATAACTTCGTTTAATAAGATAAAATGAACTAAAAACATATGCTGTCAGGACTAACTGATCATATAATTTCTTAGAAATAAAAAAGAAAAGCTCTAAGAAACTCATTGTTTCCAAGAAAGTTCCAAGAAAAGATTATTTATTTCAGTTCACTTCTCAAAACTAGTTTGTCACAGTATTGTCATGCACTGACATCACACTTAAACATTTCTTTCAGTATGCAAAACCAACACAAGACATTCAGTAAACTAACCTGTAAGCTGCACTTTCCAACTTTCGTTCTCTACATCCAAACAACCCAGTATCTGCTCCAGTAAGACATTCACTTGCAAAAAAAAAAAGTGACTTACTTAGAGGGATCTCATCATTCAGCGTCTCTTAGCATTCTTATCCCGTGTTGCAGTAAAACATTGAGGTATTTCACAAGCCAAAAGGGAGTTTGCTAGTCTCTGATAAACCCTGAATGTGTCTGAACAGGAGAAGTGCTGAGAACCTGCTGAAGGGTGGAGACTCAAGTTTTCACATGCAAATAATGAGAGCGTCTCACTGGCCAGAGGCAGTAAACCTGTCCGACGCCGCACAGACACACCTCTTCTCTTCTCCTCTATCTATCTGTCGTCCCTTTCACAGAGTTCAGAGTGCACTGAGATAAAGCTGACAGTTTCTGTTTCTCGCCGGAGCCGCCGTCTTCTTACTGACAGAGGCCGTGTTTTGTAAATGTGACTTGAAATGTGTTTCAAGGACTAAATAAAGTCCCTCATGGCATGCAGGAAGGCAGCGTGTTTTAATGTTGAGGACTTTTTTGAGTGAACGAACTCTTTATTTTTGAGGGTGTGTTTTGATCTGTCAAAAAAATCATGTGCTGATAAAAACAGCATATGCAGGTTAGGTAGGTTTTAACGCATGGCTGCTAGTTTATGCTTGTTATACTTGCTGTTTTTTGCAGGGCCAGGGGGTGGTTTAAACTGGATCAGCAAAGAACCAGCTTATATCCAGCTTAACCAAGTTTAATCCAGCCAATGACCATCAAGAACAAGCTAAACCAGGTCATGGCAAGCAGAAACCAGGTTAAACCATTTCATGATCAACAAGAACCAGCCTAAACCAACTCTTTAGCAGCAAGAACTATTTTAAACCAGCTCATGAGGAGCAAGAACCAGCTTAAACTAGCTTAAACCAGTTCATGGCCATTCATAACATTCTTAATCTAACTATCGATGAGCTAGAACCAGCTTAATTAAGCTCATGACCTGAAGAAAAAAAAAACAGCTAAAACCAGCTCAAAGCCAGCAAGAACCAGCCTGAACCAACTTTTCAACAGCAAGTACTATCTTAAACCAGCTCACAATAAGCAAGAACCAGCTTAAACTAGCTTAAACCAGTTCATAGCCATCCATAACCTTCTTAATCTAACTCTTGGCCAGCAAGAACCAGCTTTACCAAGCTCATGACCAGCAAGTGCAAGCTTAAACGAGCTCATGACCACCAAGAACCAGCCTAAACCAACTCTTCAACAGCAAGTATTATCTTAAACCAGCTCCAGATGAGCAAGAACACCCTTAAACTAGCTTAAACCAGTTAATGGATATCCATAACCCTCTTAATCTAACCCTTGGCCAGCTAGAACCATCTTAACCAAGCTCATGACCAGCAAAAAAAAACAGCTTAAACCAGCTCATGACCAGCAAGAACAAGCTTAAACCAGCTCATGACCAACAAGAACCAGCCTAAACCAACTCTTCAGCCAGTACTATCTTAAACCAGCTCATGATGAGGAAGAATCCAACTTAAACTAGCTTAAACCAGTTCATGGCCATGCATAACCTTCTTAATTTAACTCCTGACCAGCAAGAACCACCTTAAACAAACTCGTGGCCAGCAAAAACAGCTTAAACCAGCTTATGACCATCAAGAACCAGCTTCAACCAACTCTTGACCAGCAAAAACAAGTTCATGAACAATACGAAGCAGCCTAAACCAACTTCAACAGCAGGAACTATATTTTAACCAGCCCTTTATTAGCAAAAACTAGCTTACACTAGTTTAAACTAGTTTATGGCTATAAATAACCAACTTAAACTAGTTCATGGACATCAAAGACCAGCTTAAACTAACTCTTGACCAACAATAACCAGCTTAACCCAGCTCATGACCAGCACAAATAAGCTTAAACCAGCTCATGACAAACAAAAACCAGCTTAAACCAACCTTTGACCAAGAACAAGCTTGAACCAGCTCATGTATGGCTGCATTTGGCCTTTATAACGAACACTATGGTGTGATGTCATTTCTTCCCGCGCCAGTAGCTGACCACTTATCTCTGTGTGTGTGGACGGCATTTCTGCTGTTAGCAGTTTGTCCAGTAGCTCGCCATGTACATCGGCAGACTTGAGACGCAGAGAAGAGTTGACCACAACGACGGGGTTTGAGCCTGGTGAAGAACGGTTCCAGAAAGCGGGTAAGATGAAAACACAAGCCAATGACAAATGACACTCGCAAGAGAAATTTGAGATCTGAACAAGCGTACACAGCGGCCTCTGGTGGATCTGTGAAAAAAAAACAAAAAACAAAAACGTAGCTCCTGGGACATATTTGGCGCTCTCCAGAAATGTATATAGTGGTATGTTTTCAGGATGAGCCTGGGTTGTTGTTGTTTTTTTTATTGCAAATCTGATGAAAGCTTAAGTGCTTTTTTCATTCTCACTTGTAAGTCTCTTTAGATAAAAGCATCTGCTAAATGAGTAAATGTAAATGCAGCTGAGCTGCTGTGCAAAAGCAATGATTTAATCTTGAAGGATCAAGTGTGATGCAGGAGAACGACAGGAATACTAACAGCACAACACAGAGATCCTAAAGCGATACTTTTGATTACACTTTACACCAAGGTTTTCTCACGTATTGATATTAGTTAGCGGATTAGCTTACAGTGTAATTATTTTTAACAGAATGCATTAACCTTGTCATATTACATATTATCAATGCAATGAATCATTTCATGTTATGCATTCCACACACATATACATGCATTTGCTTAAACATACCTGCTGTCAATTACTGCTAAAATTAGCTGCAGTAAATAGATTTGTAATTGCACTGATGAACCAACACCTTAACAGCCCTTAACCCAGCCATGTCAGAAAACCTGCCCCTATATGATGTAGTTTTACAATTAAAGAGTTAAAGAGTTAAGCCCAGTGGTATCACTGCAGTTTTACCCCAGCCCTAAACAACACTAAATCTAATCTTAGAGCTAAACCAGTCATTAACTGGTAAGACTTTATTTTGATGGCCCCAATTACACAATGTATTGACTAACAGTTGCATTGCAACTACTTGTCATTTGAGTATTAGTAGACTGTCTGCTTAATGTCTGCTGATTCTGCTCCTTCAACAGACATTTAACTGACTATAAGAAACTTAGCAAGTACATGTCAACTTACACTAACCCTAACCTGACAGTCGGCTTATGATCTAATGAGAATTAGTTGGCATGTAGATGCATGATAACTTAATTTCAACTATAACGGACCATCAAAATAAAGTAATACCCATTAAAGCATATCATTAACCAGTCCTTAAAACTATCCGTACCACTACAGTTAGTTTATCAATTCCTCCATCCATCCATCCATCCATCCATCCATCCATCCATCCATCCATCCATCCATCCATCCATCCATCCATCCATCCATCAATTGTTTTCTTTTCTTTTATTAAATTGTCTTTCTTTTAAAATAGTTTATTTAACTTTATTTTTCTTACGCAATTTGGTAAAATGTTATTCCTATAATTTTATCTAACTTATTTATTAATATCATTTGATTTCATTTGGTTACTTTCATTTTATTTTACAAAATTGTGTTCCTTTAAATTTTATAAAATTTTATTAATTTTATTTCATTTTATTGCATTACATATTTTCAATTCTAAAATGTATCTATTTAATTTAAATATTTTTATTTTATTAAATGTTAATCATTTTCTTTCCTTGAATTTTATTCTTTTTCTAATAAAATTTTAATCCCTTTTATATTATTTTTTTAAAATTTTATTATTTTTTTATTTTATGAAATTGTATTTCTTTTAATTTTATTAAAAAAATTTATGTTGAATTGAAATGTATTCCATTTATATTATTTAATTTAATTATGCGCATATTATTTTATTTTACTAATTTGTTTTCCTTTAGTTTTATTACAGTTTATTCATTTCATTTTATTTTTTATTAAATACATTTTTACATTATTTAATTTAATTTTATTCTCTTCATTTTTGTTTTACTAAATATTATCCATTCATTCATTTTCTTTCACCTTAGTCCCTTTTTTTTTTTTTTTTAGTCCCTCAGATCTCGCCACAGCGGAATGAACCACCAAGTGTTCCAGCATATGTTTTACACAGTGGATGCCCTGCAGCTAAAGTACTGGAAAACAACCTTCTTGCTGTGAGGCCACAGTGCTAACCACCAAGCCACTGTGACACTGTATATTATTTTATTTTATATTATTTAACATCCATACACACTTATACACTAAAGACCATTTAGCCTACCTAATCCACCTGTACTGCATGTCTTTGGACTGTGGGGGAAACCAGAGCACCCAGAGGAAACCCACACATATTCAGGGAGAACATGCAAACTTATAAAGAAATGCCAGTCGAGGCGAGAGGGGTCTGGATGCAGACCTGGTGCAGTGCAATCTGGGCTGCATCCAATGCTTTTTAATGGAATCACCTAACCCAGCCTCTAACCCTACTCATCACAGTGATGTCACTCGCTCCATTTGAGTGCATATTATATATTATATAATATATTATATTATGTTATATTATATTATATTATATTATATAAAATTATATAAAATTATATATTATTATATATGTTATTATATTATACTATATTAAATATTATTCTATTGTATATTATTATATTATATTATATTATATTATATTATATTATATTATATTATATTATATTATATTATATTATATTATATTACATTACTCTGTCTACTCCATGAATATATTTTTTAACTTCTAACTAAAGGGAGAGTTCACAAAAATCATAATTTATCTCTATTTATTCACTCTTGCAAATATAATATAATATAAGCATATCAACATATAATATAATTTACTTAAATTCAATTTAACATAAAATAACACAACACAACATAATTTTAAGCCTGTCTTTCATTAGTATATCGGTACTAAAAGCTTATGAAACACAAATCAGTGTAATTACTACCTAGCTGTTGATGTGATCAGAACTGAGTGCTCTCAAAAACCACAGAATTCGCCATCAAACATGAGCTGTCTCTGTTTGACATGCCCAACCGGTCTCCGCATAACTGGGAAATACCCTGTTATTACCGCGCTCTTGCTTAGGAAATGACACAGGAACGCCACAAAACACACCAGAGGCCTTTTTTTTTTCTCGAGCAGTAAGAGGCATATCATTTGACTGCATTGTTTGGCTATGGCTTGAGGATTTCAGAAGCAGGTGCAGTCTTTCAGGTCACATTAAGCACATTAGCACATTCACAACAGGTTTCAGTCCCTTAAGGTAACTGCAGCACAGTTTAGTAATGCTATCCGAGTGGGGAAGATCTCACTGTAAAACACGTCACCTGCATGCTATCGCGTTTCGTTCGGGCTTGTTTCAGCTTCAATAGTGCGGATGATGGAAAATAATCTTACTCATCTGGCTAAATGGGAATATCGCAATGTTTTCAGTGCAGTGTTTATATGTGTTTCTATGGGCCTAAAGGGCAATATTCAATCAGCAATGCTAGGCAGGGTTTTGGGTGATGAAGGTTAGCTGAGGAAGAGTGTGTTTGGATTAGTAAGGTTAGTCTACATTAACCTTTAACAGCACAAAGCTTTTTTTTTTTAATGCAACCCAGGACCACACACTGCAAATGCTGTTTTCCACACAATCGATTAAAACCATTCAGTTGTCTCCAAAATTAAAAAAACAAACAAAAAAACTTAAGAATTGTGTTGTTTCAGCTTATTTAAAATAAGTAGTTTGAACAAGTGCGGTTTATTCATAAACTAATTTCGAGAGGATCACGTGCTTATAATCAACACGTCTGGCTCCTTGTTAGCTCTGTAATCAGCCCTAATAGATTTTTAAGGAAGCATTATAAATAACCTGAGTTTTCACTCCAGTTATCTTAGTCTTGAAGCTCCCCCCCTTTCCACAACTACATCCTCCCACTTTTTCTGATCGGGCGACACGGTGGCCCAATGGCTAGCACTGTTGCCTCACAGCAAGAACACCGCCAGTCCAACCCATCGGACCGGTTGGTGTTTCTGTGTGGAGTTTGCATGTTCTCCCCGTGTTCGTGTGGGTTTTCCCCGGGTTCCCCGATTTCCTCCCACCGTCCAAAAACATAAACCATAGCCAATCGACTAAAACAAATTATCACCCAATACAACCTCAGTTTACACTTCTCACGGTGACAAGCAGGGGAGATCTCGAGACCTACCTGACCTCGAATTCCCCTCTCGTCCTTCTAACGGGAGGGAGCCCCGGGCTCGAGGATATTACGAGCTCAGGGCTCTCTCCCGGGACAGCATGCCAAATATGCTTTATTGATTATCAGCTAAGTGTGAACTCAAACAGCAACTGTTATTTTTTGAGTCCAAATCTTACATTGTACAGCTTTTCTTCTTCTTCTTCTTTTTCTTCTTCTTCCTCTTCTTCTTCTCCAAAAAATACACTGCCTGACAAAAGTCTTGTCGTCTATCCAAGTTTTAGGAACAACAAATAATAACTTGACTTCTAGTTGATCATTTGGTATCAGAAGTGGCCTCTAGATTACACTTATTTGAGCACAATACAATATAATCATGCCTTGATTTTTAATTATGTAATTAAGAAAAAGTCTTGTCATGAACAGAAATAATGTCCAGTATAGAAACAGAATTTATTTTGTGGAGACACAATGAATATTGTGTCTGACTCCATCATGAGCTTGGAGGACTGCATCCATACATCTCTGACATGACTCAAATCACTGATTAATAAAGTCATCTGGAATGGCAAAGAAAGCGTTCAGCCGGACTGCCAGAGTTCATCAAGATTCTTTGGGCTCATCTTCAATGCCTCCTCCTTCATCTTACCCCAGAAATGCTCAATAATGTTCATGTCTGGAGACTGGGCTGGCCAATCCTGGAGCAGCTTCACCTTCTTTGCTGTCAGGAGCTTTGATGTGGAGGCTGAAGTATGATAAGGAGCGCTATCCTGCTAGAGAATTGTCCCTCTCCTGTGGTTTGTAATGTAATGGGCAGCACAAATGTCTTGATACCTCAGGCTGTTGATGTTGATCATCCACTCTGCAGATCTCTCGCACGCCCCCATACTGAATGTAGACCCCAAACCATGAATTTTCCTTCACCAAGCTTGACTGATTTCTGTAAGAATCTTGGCTCCATGCTGGTTCCAGTAGGTCTACTTCAGTATTTGTGATGATTGGGATGCAGATCAACAGATGATTCATCTGAAAAATCCACCTTCTGCCACTTTTCCAAATGATCAACTAAGTCAAGATATTATTTGTTGCTCTTACCACTATATATATATATATATATATATATATATATATATATATATATATATATATATATATATATATATATATATATATATATATATAATTTACTTTTAAAGTGTGCTTGTTACAGTGTAACTATTAAACAATTACATGTACTTACTGCACCATATGGTTAGGGTTTGACTGTGGTTAGGTTGCATGCAATTATGCATAATTTATTGTAATCACTATAGTAAGTACATGGAATATGTATAACAAATAAGTGTAATAATAAGTGTTAGCAACTGTTGTATAAATATGACAGTAACAATCATGCTCACATAGTGTATAGTGAAACATGCACTGCATTTCCTCCTGTAGTATTGCTTATTAAAATTATGTTATATATATATATATATATATATATATATATATATATATATATATATATATATATATATATATATATATATATATATATATATATATATATGTTATATATGTTATATATATATATATATGTTATATATGTTATATATATATATATATATATATATATATATATATATATATATATATATATATATATATATATATATATTATATATATATATATATATATATATATATATATATATATATATATATATATATATATATATATATATATATATATAAAACAACACTATGTTTCTATTATTTTGTGTGTATATACAAGAACAAGAAGAACGTGGCGATTCATCTTGAACATTAGTAAGATTTCATTATTATTAATACTTTGAAGGCATTGCTGTCCACGCACAAATCTGTTTTAGCGTGCCTGTTGTTAAGGGTATAAAAGAGGTATTATCTAAGATAAGCTGGCTTAATTGAGATTTCCTTCATTATTTATTTTGTATTCATTATAGAACAAATTGATCCCCCAGCGTTTAAGTCATGCTCTTATTGTGCAGAGAGACGGAGAGAGAGAGAAAGCATGCTCGGTTATACTTTATGTTTCCCTCTGAAACTATTCATTTAATATTCATTAACTACATATACTGTGGTTAGGGTCAAACGTGGAACAAGGACACTTTAAAGGGCACCAATGGTGAAAAATCTACCTTTCAATCTGTTTGGACAGACATAGACTATTTGGAAAAGTGGCAGGAGGTGGATTTCTCTGAGGAATCGTCTGTTGATCTGCGTCCCAATCATCACAAATACTGCAAAAGATCTACTGGAACCTGCATGGAGCCAAGATTCTCACTGAAATCAGTCAAGTTTAGTAAAGGAGAAATCATGGTTTGGGGTGACATTCAGTATGGGGGTGTGCGAGAGATCTGCAGAGTGGATGATCAACATCAACAGCCTGAGGTATCAAGACATTTGTGCTGCCCATTACATTACAAACCACAGGAGAGGGACAATTCTCCAGCAGGATAGCGCTCCTGCTCATACTTTAGCCTCCACATCAAAGCTCCTGAAAGCAAAGAAGGTCAAGCTGCTCCAGGATTGGCCAGCCCAGTGACCAGACATGAACATTATTGAGCATGTCTGGGGTAAAATGAAGGAGGAGGCATTGAAGATGAACCCAAAGAATCTTGATGAGCTTCAGGAGATCTGCAGGAAGGCTTTCGTTGCCATTCCAGATGACTTTATTAATCAGTGGTTTGAGTCATGTCAGAGATGTATGGATGCAGTCCTCCAAGCTCATGATGGAGACAGACACAATATTCATTCTGTCTCCACTGCAGCAGGACTTTATATTCTATACTAGACATTATTTCTGTTCAGTGATGAGACTTTTGTCTAAGCAGAGTCAGACCTTACTGTCCTAATCAAATCAGTCAAAATCAAGGCATGATCATATTTTATTGTGGTCAAATAAGCATAATCTAGAGGCCTTTGCTTTTCATATAAGCCACTTCTGATGCCAAATGATCAAATAGAAGTCCAATTTATTTTTTGTTGTTACTAAAACTTGAAAAAGTGACAAGACTTTTGTCAGGTAGTGTAAATATTTTAATAATCCACATACATTATTCTCATAATTGTTATTTAATAGGATTATGTATGCCTTTTTAATTGGAGTGTAAATGCATTAATTCCACCCCTGAGCTGTTTTAATCTTCATGTCAGTGCTTTTTTTGTGTGTGTGTGCGATGTAAAATAAATACAGCGAAAGTGTTAATAAACAGTTTATGTGTTATTAATAGTCAGGTAATAAGCCCGTGTATTATTTGTAGATGTATATAGATGTCTGTAAAATATACGGTTGAAGTATTATTATTTTCTTTCTTTCAAGTATTCCCCAAATGATGTTGAACAGATTCAGGAATTTTCCACAGTATTACCTATAATATTTGTTCTTCTGGAGAAAGTTTTATTTGTTTTATTTCGGCTAGAATAAAGCAGTTTTTAATTGTTTTAAACCATTTTAAGGTCAATATTATTCACCCCCTTAAGCAATATTAGTTTTGGATTGTCTCCAGAACAAACCACTGTTCTACAATGACTGGCCTTAATTACTCTAACTTTACCCTAATTACCCTAGTTAAGCCTTTAAATGTCACTTTAAGCTGAATACTAGTGTCTTGAAGAATATCTAGTTTAATATTATGTGCTGTCATCATAACAAAGAGAAAAGAAATCAGTTATTAGAAATGAGTTATGTAAAATAAGTACATAAAAGGGGGCTAATAATTGTATATTGGATTTAAAATCAGCCTACAAATCAAGCATGTGACTATGTATCCCACAAACACAGACACTTGCTTGAATATTTCATGAGAATATATTTGATGTGCTGTCGGGCCACACACTGGAGCAGTGTTTGAGCTCACCTCTGTCGTCACTTGAGAGAATATCGACCACACACATCTGCTTTTCTCCTATGAAAGTGCATCACCGGAGTTGTTTTAGATGTCTTTGAGAGATAGCCTTATAATCTGGTTTGGCAGCTCTTTTTGCACAAAATAAAGTGAAAAATCCTTGAGGCAAAGCTCTGAAGGGAAGTCCGCTGGGGTCGTCTGAAACCTCAGAGATATGCTCTTCAGGACAGATTTTGTATTCATAGGTGTAGTGCAGGTTGGTGAGAATATTTGACTTTTTCTCGTGGGTTAATTAAATTCTGGACAAATTTCCAATTCAATTTAATTCCTTTTTATTTCTATAACATTTTTTGCACAATGTAGACTGTATCAAAGCAGCTTAACATAGATGAAGTTCAAGTCATTCGAAACCGCTTCAGTTTTCACACCAGAAGTTCAGTTTAGTTCAATGTAAATGTAATGTACACTCTCAGAAATAGATGTAAGAGAGCTCTCACTGGACTGGTAGATCTTCAAAAGTCCATATTGGTACCTCAAACCTATATATTAGTACATAATAAAAAAATTCAAGAGGTACACTATCAACATAGGCTCATTCTGAAAATGTACCCCTATATACATTTCTAGAGATCATGAATTATGTAGCCATAGGTACGTATGGCATCTTTTAAATGAATGCTACGAGGCGGTATGATGTAGTTCGCGCTACCAGCTGGCATAATGTCACTTGCCAGAAATTTGAGATCTGAGTACAAAGCGATCTCTGGTGGATTTGTGAAAACAAAAACGTAAGCCTCTGGCATGTATTTGGCGCTCTCTAGAAATGTATATAGGGATAAGTTTTCAGAGTGAGCCTGGGTTGTAGACTGTTGTACTTTTTAGGTACTAACATGTACTCTTAAGGTATTAATAAGGACCCTTTAGTTACAAATGTGTACCTTTCAACACCAGTGACAGCTCTTATACCTTTATCTCTGAGAGTGTAGATTTGTAGACGTATTCTGTAAAAAAAAGTTGACTCAACTTAAAATTGTAAGGCAGCTTGTTGTATTGCTTTCTGACTCGATTTGATTTGATTCACTTCGGTTAAAAGGTTTTGTCCACTAAAAAAAGGCTTTTTTTTTTTCTTCTAAAATATATGCATATATATTTTCCCAGGGATTCCACAATATTTTCTATAATATATTTTTTTTCTTTTGTGGAAATTCTTATTTTATCCAGTTTGGCTGGAATTAAAGCAGTTTGAAAGTTATTTAACAGTTTTAAGGTCAATTTTATTGCCAATATTACACTGTATTAAAACAGTCATAACTAAATATGTGTTAAAAGAAAACGTTTTTTCCCCCTTTTACCTAAGAATTTGTACATTTAATTCAACGTCACTATTTTTGTGAAATTAGTTGTGAAATCTAGTCTGCTAGCCGCTTCTGATCACATTTTTAATTTTTGATATCAAATTTATTTGAACTAGAATTGAACTGAACCGCGGGTCACACTTTATTTTGATGGTCCATTTGTTGAAAATAAATTGCATTGCATTTACATGCCAATTAATTCTTATTAGTTTATAAGTAGACTGTTGGGTTGGGGTTAGGGTTGGTGTAAGTTGACATGTACTTGCAAAGTGTCTTATAGTCAGTGAAATTTCTGTTGAAGGAGCAGGATCAGTAGATATTAAGCAGACAGTCTGGACCATCTAAATAAAATGTGTTACCGAATCGTGAGCTTGTGCATTAAAACAAAATGTAACTGCAATATTTTAGTCAATACCAGTCTTTATAACTTTTGAAGTACATGTCAGTACTATCCCAACCCTAACCCAGTTAATGACAGTAAGCAGATATATAGCCGCAAACTTACCTTTATGCAGTCCAGACAGCAGGAAATTACACTAAAAAAATAAACACAAGATCATTCTGAAAACGTAGGCCAATATACATTCTACAGATTGTGAATTATGTAGCCAGAGCTATGTATGGCGGCATTTCATCTTTAAAACAAACGCTATGGGGCGGTATGACGCCCTCTTTTTTGCGCTTACCACTTACCTTCAAGTGAATGGCTTTCCCTCTGTTACTAGTTTGAATAGTGGCTCACCTAGTGCGTTGGCAGACTTGTGATGTGGAGCAGAGTTGACCGTGACGACGGGGTTAGAGTCTGACAAAGAACAGTTCCAGAAAGCTGGTAAAACAAAAACAAAAGTCAAAAAGTAAAATAAACAAGTAAATAACAGGGTGAAAACGTGGTAAAATCTCAAAACGAGGCTGCCTCGAGACCTTTTTCTCCTGGATTGCTTTTGAAAACACTATTGGTTGGGTTTAGGGAGGGGAATGGGTGCTGTTCAATACGTGCTTTTAAAAACACTATCGCTTGGGAGGAGGGTGGGGGAATCGGCCAGTCAGTCAGTCAGTCAGTCAACAGCGGCCTCTAGTGTATTTATGTAAAAACAAAAGGTGTAAATGGCAATTTGAGATCTAAATAAGCGTACACAGCGGCCTCTGGTAGATTTACGAAAACAAAAACTGTAAAAAAAAATAAATAATTAAAAAAAAAACATAGCTCCTGGGATGTATTTGGTGCTCTCCAGAAATGTATACAGGGGTTTTCAGAATAAGCCTGGGTTGTACACTATTATAATGTTTTTGGTGGATTGTAAAATGTACTTTGAATTAAACACAGTGGTTTTGCTTTTGGTAATTTCATCATAATTTTTCTTAAATCAGATCTTTTCAGGCATTAAATAAAACAGGCACTTATTTGCAAGTGATCAAAACCCCATGCTTTATCCACCTACTGCATAGGTTGTATTAATAATGCACATCTGTTCAAACATCTTCTTTGCAGTCCAGACTTTAAAAACCAATATAACATCTAGACATGAAAATAACCGGATTTCTTGCTGACAATCCAGTCAAGGCCTTCGTCAACAGAATGTATAACCACAAAAATAAAGCGCAACTATAAGACAAGTCTGCATCATAGTAAACCCAACGTAATGATTCAGCAATGCTTCATTTCTTTATTTATTTATCGGACATGTCTTTTTACTGTTAATGTGATTTCTCTTCTAAATTCAGCGTCCCTAGAAGAGAATGTGGTCATGCATTATTTCTCCGGACAGCTTCTGTCTGGCCTTCCTCTTGCTCTGACGGTGAGCAGATTTGATTTTCAACCGTGTGAACTTCTCTCATCTGTTCAGTTTCAGAATGTTCAGGAGAGAGGAGGATCAAATTTTTTATTTAGACAGAGATCATGAAGTGAAATATTAACGCTGGCTGCACCATGTACGCCGTGCTCCTTGAATTCATTTGTTCCTTCAAATGTAATGAATTCATTAGTACTTCTGATGATACAGTGCCCTGGAGTAAATGACAGGAGCCTTGACATTATATTCATTTACATTTAGTTTAGTTAGAGTTTCAGGTCTGTAAAGTCTAAGAAGGGAAGTATTAGTAATATTAGTTTTTTTTTTTTTTTTTTTTTTTGGTACAGTTAGTGTGATATTCAGAGAGGCAATTGCAGATTAGGAAGTGTAGTGGAGAGTAAATAGTTGAGTTTTTAGTCGTTTCTTGAAAGTAGCGAGTGACTCTGCTGTTCTGATGCAGTTAGGGAGTTCATTCCACCAACTGGGCAGATTGAGCGTGAGCGTTCGCGAAAGTGATTTCTTCCCTCTTTGGGATGGAACCACAAGGCGACGTTCATTCACAGAACGCAAGTTTCTGGAGGGCACATACATCTGCAGAAGTGAGATCAGATAAGAAGGAGCAAGGCCAGAAGCCACTTTGTAGGCAAACATCAGAGCTTTGACTTTGATGCGAGCAGCAACTGGAAGTCAGTGCAAACGGATGAGCAGTGGAGTGACATGTGCTCGTTTAGGTTCATTGAAGACCACTCGTGCTGCTGCGTTCTGGAGCAGTTGAAGAGGCTTGATAGAGTTAGCTGGAAGCCCAGCTAGTAGAGAGCTCCAGTTTGGAGAGAACAAGAGCTTGAACAAGGAGTTGAGCTGCATGTTCAGATAAGAAGGGTCGGATCTTTCTGATGTTATAGAGTGTGAATCTGCACGATCGAGCAGTTCTAGAAATGTGGTCAGAGAAGTTTAGTTGGTCATCAATCGTTACTCCAAGACTTTTCACCATTTTGGATGCAGTAATGGTTGCCCCATCCATCTGGATTGAAAAGTTATGGTGTAGAGTCGGGTTGGCAGAAACTACAAGCATTTCCGTTTTTGCGAGGTTCAGCTGAAGATGATGATCTTTCATCCAGTGTGAAATATCCAACAGGCAGGCTGAGATGCGAGCTGGAACCGAGGGATCATCAGGATGAAGAGAGAGGTATAGCTGGGTATCATCAGCATAGCAGTGGTAGGAGAATCCATGTCTCTGGATGACTGGTCCTAGAGATGATGTGTAGATGGAGAAGAGAAGTGGCCCAAGAACAGAGCCTTGAGGTACCCCAGTGTTTAGATGCTGTAGGTTGGACACCTCTCCCCTCCAAGACACCCTGAATGACCTGTCAGTGAGGTAAGATCTGAACCATTGTATAACAGTGCCCGCAACGCCCAATGACTCGAGCGTAAAAGCATATATTCAGCATAGTTTTTGTTTTTTTGTTTTTGCTCAGTGTATGTTTCATTAACTTAATGTGTTTTTTTATATACTTTCAGCTTCCTTTAATGTGTAATGTTACTGTTTGATCTGGAAAATTTGTCTCCAGACTTCAAACGCAGAAGGTCACTTTAGTGAGGGTTATTATTCTGTGTCCTTAACACTGTTTCTGACATGTTCTGAATACTGCTGGTCAGTGAACTACAGCAATGGACATCAACATATAAAAGAAAATACTAGTATACTGGTACTCTTGGGTGTAATTACTTACAAAGTAATTAGTTACTGTAATTAAACTACTCTGTTTGTATGTTTGAGACATTAATTTGTATGAATAAATATAATACTGTAATATTTTTACTCAATAAAATATATTACACCTATTGGTTATGGTTAGTATGGTTAGTGTTAGGGTTGGGGTTAGTTCTCGTAAACCACCATGACAAATATCTCTGTGTGTGTGTTTGTTTGTATACTGGTTTTGGTGGTTCACAAGGACATAAATTTATATTATAACATGGGTATGATTTAGGAATTACACCTATTGGTTAGGGTTAGCAGGATCAGTGTTATGGTTAGGCTTAGTCCTCGTAAACCACCAATGTGTGTGTGTGAACTGGCTTTGGTGATTTACAAGGACATTAAATTGTATAATAACATTGGTATGATTTAGATATTGCAATGTTGAAGCCGTTTATAAGGATTTGTCTTGTGTCCTTGTAATTCAAAGTGCTTAAAAATCATATTTGCATCTTTTGACATTCAAATTTGCTTCAAGTGTGATGTGAGGGGTGATTTCAGGGGTAAGGCCATATAATTAGCTGTTTTTACAGTATAAAATACATCATGCCTATTGGTTAGAGTTAGCAGGGTCAGTGTTATGGTTAGTGTTAGTCCTCTTAAACCACCAATGTGTGCGTGTGTGAACTGGCTTTGGTGATTTACAAGGGCATACAATTGTATAATAACATTGGTATGATTTAGGTATTGCAACGTTGAAGCCGTTTATGAGGATTTGTCTTGTGTCCTTGTAATTCAAAGTGCTTTAAATCATATTTGCATCTACTGACATTCACATTTTGCCACAAGTTTGCCCTGAGGGTTGGATTTAGGGGTAAGGCCATATAATTAGCGGTTTTTGATTAAGGTTAGTAGGGTTAGTGTTATTGTCAGGGTTAGTCCTCGTAACCACCAATACCAATGTGTGTGTGTACTTGTATGGTGGTTTATGAGGACATAATTTTGTTCAATGGCATGGGTATGATTTTGATTATGTATTGCAACATTATATAATGTATTGCAACATTAAGTCGGTTTATGAGGACATGACTTGTGTCCTTGTAAGTCCTTGTGAGTCTTTTGTCCTTTAAATGTTGCCGCAAGTTTCCTGTGAGCATTGAGGTTAGAAGTAGGGATATATATTGTGTTTTTATGAATAAAATACATTGTGCTTATGAGTTAGGGTTAGTAGGGCTAGGGGTAGTCCTCGTAAACCACCAAGACCAGTATACTTTCTGTCATTTATTTTCTATGTTGAAAGCATGTTTTGAAACATTGTTTGCATTTTTTGAAAAATTTTGCAGTCATGCTTTGACATTGATAACAGCTTATAGTTCATCGCAAAGTTATGTAACATCTTTAAGCATAATAATAACATGTCCAAGGCCAGTTGTTAGGCTTTGCTAGTGACAGATGAGATATGAACAATAGGCCTGCATACATACACGCATCTCTCTCCACACCCCACTGAGTGAAAGCCTCTTTTTTTACCTGTCAATCCTTTAAATGTGTTCTCTCATTCCCTGTATGTACTGTATTTCACTCAAAAGGGATATGCTATATTTAAAACACACTGCTCTCTGTCGAAACAGATGATCTCTTAGTGCAAAAATAAATTCCTCAGTGTTCCTGATACAAATAATGTGTAACTGAATTGGATGTGCTTTAAAATGAAACAATCATAATCTTAATTCAATAGATGGGGGATTTTAAAGAATACATACCCTCATGTTGGCGTGGGTTTCCTCTTGGTGCACCGGTTTCCCCCACAGTCCAAACACATGGGATATTGACCTTATTCTAAAATGCGGAAGTGCGCCTGTTTTCGCGATTGTTTAAGAGCTTCCGATTCAGTCGCCTATGGGAGAAATGACTAGGATTAATAAACGGCAGAAAACGGTCAAACTACTTGCTCTACAAACAAATGTTTGCATGACTATACAGACCAAGTAGAATAATATAATAAGGAAATATCAGTTTGCAACATCAAACAGTGAAACGAGCAATTTTTTAATGTCTAAATGTAAATGGAAGTAAATGAAGCTGGAAGTCTCGAGCCAAAAAGATTCAAATGGCTGCTCCCGCTCGTAGGCGAAAAATGTGCTCGCTGCAGAGCCATTTGAGCAGAGCTGAGCTCCAGCGAGGGGGAGCATGAGCTCTGGCTCTGCCTCCTGTAAGCTGTTTTAATGCGTACACCAACCCCACCCCTAACCCTACCCCCAGTGACATCATTTGTAGAAGAAGTGCAAAAAAGGAGGAGCTCAAGCTTAAGCTCCCCCTCGCTGGAGCTCAGCTCTCCTCAAATGGCTCTGCAGCGAGCACCACTTGGAAGAATAAGGTCAATAGGTGACAAAAAAAAATGAAAATATTACTTTACAAACTGTATTGTTAATAAATCATATGAACATTTTCATATGTCAATAATATTACTGAAATTAATACAAAAAAATATTAATATAAATTTACACACATTTACAGTAAATAAATAGACTCAATGATGGCTAAAAATTTGCAGATTTGTGTGTGCGCAGATTCGGTGTGGGCCTACATATAACTTTTGCTTTGTGCCTAAAATATATAAATTATTCATTCATTTAATTTCTTGTCGGCTTAGTCCCTTTATTAATCCGGGGTCGCCACAGCGCAATGAACCGCCAACTTATCCAGCAAGTTTTTTTATGCAGCGGATGCCCTTCCAGCCACAACCCATCTCTGGGAAACATCCACACACATTTACACACTATGGACAATTTAGCCTACCCAATTAACCCGTACTGCATGTCTTTGGACTGTGGGGGAAACCGGAGCACCCGGAGGAAACCCACGCGAAGGCAGGGAGAACATGCAAACTCCACACAGAAACGCCAACTGAGCCGAGGTTCGACCCAGCGACCTTCTTGCAGTGAGGCGACAGCACTACCTACTGCGCCACTGCCTTGCCTCTTAATTAATTAATTAAAAATCAATACAGTATTTGACATAAAATGATAATTGCCCATTCTGTAGTTGCAATAAGCAAAAGTAAAAATATTTTTTGTGTGCAAACGCAGGTTCAGTAGCAAAACCTGATTACCAAAGTCAATATCAAGTAAAATTTATAATTACAAAAACCTTTTTTCCCCAGTATGCTTTTTTATTTATTTATTTACTTTTTTGCTATATAACCAAGCCAGGCTCATTCTGAAAAAAAAAAAAAAAAAAAAATATATATATATATATATATATATATATATATATATATATATATATATATATATATATATATATATATATATATATATATATATATATATAATAATTCCAAGGTCACGATTTTGCATTAGTCATCTTCAAATTAGCATAATGGATGTTTTAGCTTTATCTATATTCACATTCATTCTACATGCGAGCCAAGTTTTTAATACTGTGTGTAATATAAAATGAATAGTTTCGGTCCTTGACTATAAATGGTTGAGCCACTTTGAAGGCCATCGTACATTACTGTAGAAACACACACCTGTGACCTCAGGGCATCCCGGTTCCTGCACCACTGCGTCCATGAGTTGCCTGGAAACCTTTCTGCAATCAGCACCAGACTGCTTGGCATGAAAAAATAAATCTTTTTATCAATATAATTACATCTGCTGGTTGTCCTGCCTAATAACACCCCTTGGCAGTTCCGAGTTCAATGCAAACCACAGCTTCACAGGCCGTTTCAGATATTGATGTCATGTTATTAGGAATGCAATAATTGGCATTTTACAGTCCTAAGCGCTGCACAATATAGACATACTGATGATGAGCCAAAGGATTTTGAGGGTAACTGAATATTGTTGACAAGCTACTAACATATCGAGGTCTGTGATTATATAGTGTGCAAACAATCAGTTCTCATAATCAACACTGGAGAAATAGACTGGAATAAAGATCCACAAGGGATGATTTGTAATGATTGAGTCAAGGTATCTCTGAACTCTCTTCTGGTCTGAGCCAGCAGCAGAAAGTCTACTGTGTCTTGCTTTGACTACACATTTTTATTCACAGAACTGCTACTGCACATGTCGTGCTACATTTAAAGTCTCTTAAATCAGATTTCTTCTGCATTCTGATGTTCAGTCTAATTTCAGCTGATTATCTTAAAGAGTGCCTGCGTGTGTACATGCATTGAGCTGCTGCCATGTGCTTAACCGGTGAGAAATGTTTGTTAAATAGAAGCAAATAAATACATTAAAGTTTGTTTCTTCTCTCGGACACAAATGATGATATGCTGAACAGTCATTGGCTTATTTTATTTTGTCCTTACTGTGACTATTAATGACTGCAATTTTCCAACATTCTTCCAAATATCTTGTTTTGTGTTCAAAAGAAGAAGAAAAATATAATGAAAAATTGGAATCAAAAGAGTTGCAGTAGATGATGAGGAGATTTT